>NW_028301554.1:17692500-17992500 GCF_042242905.1 Orbicella faveolata
TTTACGGGATGTATTCATTCACATTCAACGGTTTATATTCATTCACATTCACGATCGAAATATTGGTTTAACATGGTGCAATATTCATTCAACATTTTCTGCGCACCGCCTTTGCGCATCATTAGGTCCCAGCTCACGCTCTATAATTTCTGAACGCAATATGGCGGACGAAGGAAGCCTTACTATATGAAGGGGTAGAACAAAGACCAAAGACCCCAAACACAAATGTTACATTGGCAGGAACTTTCGATCTCCTACAAGAGTGCGAATGGGAATGGAACACCGCGGAAGTAGGATTGAGAGAGAACATCCAAATAAGGCTCGAGTGTAGCTCTCCAGCAATTACTACCTTTCGTCAGTATCATAGGGCAGCACTGAATGAAATACTGGGAGATATATGTCTTTTGCATGGAGAATGGATACGTTACGACTCATCAAACTGCACAAACCTTGCAGTGTATTCTGTGACCAGCCCTGAGGTCTTCCGAACTCAATATTCAATATCGGAGGTAGTTCTCGGGGATCAGAGATGGCGCAGTGGTGACCCTCGCCTCCCACCAGTTTGACCCGGGGATGAGTTTGTGGTTGGTTCTCGCCTTGCTTGAGGGTTTTATCCGGGTTCTCCGGTTTTCCTCCCCCCACAAAAAAACAGCATCTCCAAATCCCAATTCGACCAGGATAGAGGGTCTGAATGAAAACCTGCTCTTCCTCTCTAAATATTTTAATTCTAATTTTTATTTTCTTTCTGCAACAAAGATCGTCGGGTTTCATGTGGACAAAGTTCAAATGCTTCTTGTTTCAAGGTGGACATTGAAACGTCGTATTGTGGAGTACGGGCTTCTCGATGATTTCGCATGAGCAACTAGACAATCTCGTAGAACGTTTCATGATGAGTGATCAATCAACGGGATGGAAGAGGGAGAGTATTGGCCATGTTGACCCTGGAGACTCTAGAATCAGCTGGGCTGTCGTAAGACACCCTCACATTTTCACCCCTATGATCACTTCGCACCCTTGATGGCCACTCAAACCTTTGCGTCGCTGAGGGAAACAAATCTAGGACAATGCTACAGTTCTGTTATTAGTAGAACATTTAAACAAAAAAAACCACAACAACAACGCTAGTATAGTTTTTTTTTTACATTGTTTTAGGAGTACCTTGTTAAAGATTAAAGGTTAATAAAAGGAAAATCATCAATACCCCCATGCTTGACAGTAACCAGGCTATGGTGTCCGTCAATATGCCACAAGCTATTTGGAGCAGCCACAGAATATGCTCTCCTAGAAATTACGACAGCCCAGCGGATTCTAGAGTTTCCAGGGTCAACATGGTCAATTCTCTCCCTGATTCCATCCTGTTGAACTCTAAGACCCATAATGATTGAAGATGTCCGGTCACCAAGGAATACCCAAGCAAAGTCCCATGATCACTCATAAAACGTTGTACGAGATTATCTACTTGCTCATCCGAAAGCATCGAGCAGTCTGTTATCTCCTCTAGCCCATGTAATGTTTATGTTCAGTTGTGTATGCTTGGGGTCGTTTGTCTTTGTTCTACCCCTTCATATAGTAAGGCTTCCTTCGTCCACCATATTGCATTCAGAAATTGTAGAGCGTGAGCTGGGACCTAATGATGCGCGGAGGCGGTGCACAGAAAATGTTGAATGAATATTGCACTGTGTTAAAGCAATATTTCGATCGTGAATGTGAATGAATATAAACCGTTGAATGTGAAGAAATTCCGGGTTTTCTAGCTGAGTTTGAGCGTATTGTGTAAGTACAAATTTTCTACACCGCTAGAAGAGCTGAGAATTGATGATATTTCCACTTGACTTTATTTGTCAGTCAATGATTCAGTTGCCATAAACCATAGAGGATTGGTTAAGTGTATGTCTAAAACTGCCACTGTATTGTGACTTATCAGTGAAATTAAACTGAGCAATCTTGGGGAAATAAACAAATGTTAAAAATCATTCACCTGAATCATATCCCGGAGCACTGTAGTCATGTTCTTTATCAGGGATGTCGTGGGTGTTGCAATGCAAATGAAATATACATATTTATACTAACTTATACAAAAAAATTCCATTATTTTATCCACACAACGTTTCAAAAATTGCTTTCATCGGATTGTTGGAAACAATTATTTACTCGAGAGTAACTATCCGCGTCACGAAATTGTTTACATTCCAACAACGGATTTTGGGCAAAATCTATGAGAAACACAGACCAAGGTGGGCGACTTAAAACCATTTTCCCAGAGATATTTTTTGATATCCTAACAGGTGGGTGCATATTTAATCCGTAGAAAGTGTTTTTATGGTATTTAAAGTTATAGCCCATAGAAAAATATGGCGATGTTTTAATGCAATAATTCGCTTGCAACACATTGTAAAATTTTGCGTGTCTGTTTGATCTCGTTTCGGGCTCAAAACTAACTTCGATTTATTTTATTTTTCACTCAGTCATACTACAAAGACCTGAACTAAATATAAAATCCATTGAAAGATTCTCGAGTAGCTGTTCTGCGGAGCGCGAAGCAATCAAATATTTGGAAAATCCAGCAAAACGGAAGTAGATTTTGAGCCCAATCGGACGAAATTGTTTTTGGCATATTTCTACCAAAGAAAGTTGTATTAGCAGAAACTAACTATGGCCTGGTTCTATTCTTACTAGGACCTATCTACGGGCAAAATGCAAGCGAAATTAATTTTTCGACCTGTGCCATTGATAGGCAATTTAGGTAGATTTTTATAGGCATTTACTCTTAAGGCAAAGTTTTAAAAAACTCTGTACAGAGGATTCAGAGCCACCTTAAATGTTTGAAAATATAAGGTGGCTCTGAACCCTGTGTACAGAGTTTTTTTAAACTTTGCCCAAAGTTGCATCTTTAATCATGCTTATCCAAAGTTGATTATATAATAAAAATTCATCATGCCTTTTTTGAATTATAATTAAGCCCCTAAAGCTGTAATTAAGGGTGTTTTTAGCAGGTCATACTTTTGCTGTGGTAACCTATTGTGTCACAAAAATGATGACAACATGCTCACAATGATTGGACATTTTGTGATACCATGATTGTAGCATTAAGTGACAAAGAGTGGTTTTTAATGACCCATCAAAATCTAAGTGCTGGAAACTGTTTTGAGCCACCTTAATTGTCTTTTTTTTTTCAGGATTTTACTGGAGTCATGTTTAAAAAGAAAGATTACATGTTTGTTCTTGAAAATGTAAGTTGCAATGAATGTAGTTAACCATAATTCTTTGCACAGTTTAGACCACTCTCTTAGAATGACTTAATAAAAATTAATAAAATTTTAATGTTCTCATGAGTGCAATTAGATTTCAAAATTCTCAGCACCGGTACTTAATTGCATGGCAGTGAAAGTGCAGTTTCAGTTTTCTCTCTCACCAGTGTGGCCCGGTTTTGAATCCTGGACCTTTTGTCGATCATAAGAGGTTTAAGGACCTGTTTACAAGGAGGGAGGGTTACCCTAGCAAGCCGGTTACCCCAGCATTCACACATTTCCTCTTTTTTTCTTTGTCATGTTTACAAGGCAGCTAGGGTTATGCAGGAAGGCGGGTTACCCTATCTGCGTGCTAGGGTTACCCTGGCAGGTGGGTTAACTTTTTCCCTTGTAAACACTCTGGCTAGGGTTAACCTGCCCACCCGGGTTAACTTTCTAATTGTTTCCAGACCCTTTGAGTGTAACCGCGCATTAAGTTGTCCTGGGTTGTAGGGTTATCCTACCTGTGAAATTTCGCTAGTAAACCCGGGCTATCTTTTGCCCTCCAGCTAGGGTTAACCCACTTGCTAGGGTAACCCTCCCTCCTTGTAAACAGGCCCTAAGTTTGTTTTTGGTTCTTGTCTTGCTCTCAGGGTTTTTTTCTGGGTTCTCTGCTTTTCTTCCCTCCGCAAACACTTCTAAATTCAAATAATTTTGATCTGGAAACAGTGGGATATACCTCTGCAAATTTCTATTTTAATTTCCAATGAGTTTAGTTCAAGGGGAAAACCAAACATGTTACATTATGGTGTGTAACTCTCTTTCCAGGTTACTTCAGATGCAAGAAAGAAGCTTGCTATATTCCCATGTAACATGGCAGAGTATGCTTCTGCAGAAACAGAAGTGTAAGTCTATAATGAAAGTCTGCCTGCATGCATAATGTGTGGACTTGTGATGCTACATGTAGCCTAATTAGCTTTAGGTATGCATTGCAAACCTATATGATGTTGACATAATTGTATCTACTTCTCTGTATGTATTGCAGGCCTACTGTACAATGCTTCATTAAAAAATGTGGTAACTTTTTAAAAAGAACATTCAAATTGTCTTCTCTACAGGCACAATGTGGTACTTGCTGATTCCAAAAGGATAATTTATTCTTAGTGAAATGAACCAAGAAAAAAGAAGCATCCGGGGCTAACATTTAAATACCATAATTGAATCTAATACAACAGTGTTATGAAAGGTCTTATATTTTGTAATGTTTGAATTTGTTAACACATCAGGGATGCACATTTTAAATCTGTTAAACATGTAAAATAATCTCTTGTCCCATATAGATTGTTTAACGTGTAATGCTCCATTTTCTCTATCAATGATGCTTGACAAGTGGAAAAATGATATGTGGTTTTCGCAAAAATAGTTGTAAAAGAAGAATACCTAATATCTAAGAAATTCTGAGGGACAGGCTTTTAGCCAGGATTTGAAGAATGGCCTTTCAAAATGTGCTATAGTGCCTGACAAATGATTACAATTCTTAAGCTGGCAACATATGAAAAATAAAACGATTTTCTTTTATTAATAAGTGGCTGTCCACAGGACACCTGGATACCCGTCTGGCTAAAAGCCTGCTAACTATTAGTTATTGCTGTTGATTTAGAGGGTCAAGTATTTAATTAGACATCAATAATACATGTCTCTTGGCAAACTGTAGATTTGACCTGGAAATGGAATTTAAAACACTTTCAAAGAAGGTTGCCTCTGCTAGGGTTGGAGCAAAAGTGAAATGTGAATTCATCAAGGAAGGAAGAGTGGAGTAAGTTGGACTTGCTTTGATGTTGTATTGATCGTCAACTTGCCTTTACAGTTTATGTTGTTTTTTAAATCCTGTTTCTCTCTTTCACTTTTATCAATATTAAAAACCATTCAACAATTAAGCTGAAACTCACATATCATGGTTGTCACACCTTTTAAACCTGTTGTCATGTTTTCTTTTGACAACTCTTTAAGTTGTCTACACCTGCAAATGTGTAATTGCATTAAATCTTGCTAATGTGCATGTATGATATTTCATATTATTATATCTCTCAGTTAGTACGCACACTGTGATTGGTCAATTTAGTGGGCCGTAATCCACTGTACGGCTCACTAAAATTTAAAGCTGTTTTTGTTGCCAAAATGTTTTGTGATTTATCGCAAAGTGTTCTTAACATTTTTAGCAGGTAAGTTTAGCTTTTGAGGTGCGTCAGAAGTTTGAGGCCGTTCTGTATGAATAGAAATCATTCCTGAACCTGTCAGACACACGGTAGAGATATAATAATCTTACTAACCTCGTTTCCTCGGTCCGTACTGTAAGTAACGGATTCTCGTTTTTTTTTTCCCTTCGATATATGGCCCGCGCGCTTTGCGCTTGGGCCATAAATTGATGGGGAAAAAACTTGGTCTGTAACTTACAGTTCTTAGGTAAGTTTAGCTTTCGAGGTGCGTCAGAAATTTGAGGCCGTTCTGTATGAATAGAAATCGTTCCTGAACCCGTCAGATGCACAGTAGAGATATAACAATCTTATTAACCTTGTTTTCTCAGTCCATACTGTAAGTTACGGATCCTTGTTTTTTTCTTTCCTTTCAATTTATGGCCCGCGCGCTTTGCGCTTGGGCCATAAATTGATGGGCAAAAAACTCGGTCCATAACTTACAGTACGGCCTTCGAACTCGGTTTGTAAGAGGTATTTATTATCAATTCAGAATCAAAGTTTGTACTTGTAAGACTGACTCAAGTTATCTCTGTCAGAGAACTGAGTGAAGTTAAGTAACTGAGTAAAGGAAATTTATGTTGACTTCATCATACTGTTATCTATTTTAGATTTGCATGTTTCAGTTAATTGCAGCTGTAATTTTTATGCTCCTTAGAAAAAATGGTCAATTTTTTTCAGTTCTTTTTTTTGCTTGGGATCTATATAAATTCTCCTCAGTACTATTAGACCATTTTTATTTATACTTTGGTTTCTTATATATGGTGCTATTATGATGTTTTCATCAATGTGAAAGTACCTAACATCATGAAACTAAAACAGACGTTAAAGTTGTGACATAGCCCCCTTATATGAAATATCTGGAATGTCAGGTTTTAATCCAAGAGAATTTGTTCTTGAACAATATGCCTCCAGCTGGAAGTGTACATCTTTAGAACCTTCCTTACATTATTAGTTTGATGACTGGAAAGTTGAGAACAAGGGCTGAAAATACGGTTCAAGAACAATTTTTGTTTCTGTTATGTTAAGTGCAATGCAGTTGGCTTTTTATTTTTGATTAAATTTTTATAATTTTTTTTAAGTGAGGATGACATGCAAAGCAACTTTAGTCATCTAAGTGAGGCAGAATTCAAATCGAGGCTGTCTGAACTGGCAGAGTGCAGTGATGACGAGGAAGAAGAAGACCAGAGTACACCGAACGAATCAGATAAATTTGCTGACCGTTCCAAACAGTAAGTCACATAAGATGTTTCGGAAATCACAGGTCATTGCTGGCAAAGCTCTGTGCCAAAGGACAATGCTGATGTGCCCAGCAGAAAAGTCAAGGCCTTGAGCTGCATTGTCTCTTTTGACTGGCCTGTCTAATGTGGGAGGGGCAGTCTCTTCTGCAGTCTTCATTATGCTACATACAGCTAAATGCAGGAATTGCGAACCATTCACTAGTCTGCGCTACCTTGAGCTAGCTTGAGCTATCGCTAGCCACAGCGCTGTTCTGGTTAACGAAAGTGGTATTTTAATTTAAGCTAACAGGAGTACATTTTAGTGCGATACAATTCTAGTATTTAGCTGATACTATTATGCCCAGCGCACTCAAATCACACATTACGCAAAACAACCACAGTTTCACATCTCACTAACACGGGTCTTACAGTATTCATCTATTTTCTGATATCTGGTATTTATCTAAATGGTTCTCACACGTGATGCAATCCCTTTCCAGCCATTTCCTATAAAGTTTCAGGTACAACTTTTTGTTGACCAAATCAAGCGTCACGCGCAAAATCCCCGCCCCCTGCATCTTAGCAAGGTAAATTGTTTGGATGAGGAAGGGATAAGTGTTTTACAAGATTCTTGATTCCGCCTCTGTTTGCAGCACTTGGTCTCAGTTTCTAGATGAGATGAAAACATTGGAATACAAAAATGTAGCCATGATCGAAAATCCTGTTGCGGATGTTATACCGAGCGAGGGCAATCAAGGTTAGAAAGTGAAGCACTTAATTTCTGTTGTTTAATCTTATAAATTATTATATGGCTGTGTCTCACAAAGACTGGGAACTACCGAATTCACGAATTTGATTGGCTGAAATTGATATTGACCGCGGTCTAGATTTTCCCATCTAGACCGGCATCTAGCTAGACCGGTTTCATTTTACGTTGAAAAAGTAGCAAACTAAAACACAAAAATGTTCACCATTTTCTTTTATTTTCTTCTTAATCATTTATGGAAGTGCCAAAGAGCCTGATGACAAAAAAAAAAAAGGAAAGAGGACGAGCAAATTGCGGCAGGTTTAAGTTAAGCTCATCGCTGTTCGCAAGCAAACTGTCAGCAAACCAGTTACATTAAACGAATTAAAGTTTTCTTCTTTGCCATATAATAAACATCTTATTAACCGAGCTAAGTCGGTCTGTATGGGAGAATCTTGACCTCGGTCGTGTTTACAGACCTCACTGCGTTCGGTCTGTACTCACGACCTCGGTCAAGATTCTCCCATACAGACCTCCAGCTCGGTTAATAAGAGCTAATTAAGGTCTCATTTTCTATTCGGTGAGCTGGAGATTTAAAATCTGGATATTTTGTCTCTTCTCAAGGACCCTTGAGGGCAGTCACCCAGTTTTAAAGTGTATTTTTGGCGGGGAGTGAAAGTTATGCCGAAAAAAATTGCTGAAAGCAGCAGATTTAGAGACCTTTCTAGCGCAGAAAAACACGAAATGATGGGCAATGCCATCCTGGAAACGGAAAAAAGCCACAGATTGTAAACCATTAACTCAACTGTATGTAGGGTTTGATACATCAGTTTGATACAAAATATCAAATGTAAATGTACAACACTGAAAGCATCTGAATGAAGAAGTAAAGTAGAAAAAAAGAAAAACTGTTCGTAAATTGGGCCAGTAAAGTTTGTTACCTTACATTTGCCAGGGCTTGTCCTTTTATACTTCAATGAGCGTGATCGAGTTTGATAATGACAGCCACGTAAAGAGGGAAACCCTTGCTTAATTTGACTTGCATAACGCGTATAAGTTTCTTCCGGCACATTTTTCTCGTTTATCGCAATTTTCCAGAGTATTACTCTATAGATAACTTTACAGGAGATTGTGCGAGAAACATTGCGGAAGGAAACTCTGTTTTTACTATTTTCGAATCCCTCGCCTTGCACAAATACTTCACTCAACTCAAAAAGTGAACACGCGCAGCGCCACAGTTTTCCCGCCTTTTTATACCATCACTCCGTGTAGATCACACTGAATTGTCCACATCATCTAGTCGACTGGAGAATTTTTTAAAGCAATTATTCCATTCGCCCTTGTTGATTCGAGATGATTGTGACAACCTCGGCGAGAGAGATAGACAGAAAGACTGTGACAAAGGGTGCTTGTCAAGTACACATTTCTCTTGTTTTGTTTGGATTGTGTATTCTAAAGTCGCATTGGACGTAAAAAGAATTTTAGAGTGGTTTATCCCCCAAATTACTCTATCTTCTGTTCTCATATTTTTTTCACACTTCCACGAAATCTTGGAAGGCTTTCCCAGTCATTCTTGAGAATCACGAGAATCTCTTTGTTCTTCATATTGATGGAAAAATGGTAAGCTAATAGTCTGCGAATGCTGCTGCCTATCATAGCTCCCGGCTTGTTTAGCTTTCGGAAGAAAGAGCCATTAACTAGTCAAGAGCGATGAGATGCAACTGTAGAACTCGATGCTTTTTTTAATTAGCACTGAAAGTCATCGAGTGAAATGACTGTAAGCAATCTCCCCTTGAACTTAAGTAAAAGTCAGGTTGGAGAGTGAAGCGGGAACTTGTGTTCCCTGATCAGATACTCTTTACTAGCACACTAAGAAGTATATGAAGATTAGTAAGGCAACAACAGGAACAACTTTATTTGTACTCAGCTAGAAATTAAATGAACAAAAATAAGTTAAAATAAAAAGAGTACGTGGCTGCCCAAAATAACCTTAATGGGCTAATAAGACTGGGCAGTCATTCTTAGTGATTTAATGCAAAAGGAGAACTTAAATGGTAAAATCGGGGCTTAGGTGGTTAAATCTCCTTCAATTCTAGTCAACGCAAATCACAGTCTTGGTAGAGACGTAGCACTCACACAGCAACAAACAGAAGCTGAACAATCAGAAAGCAAGAGCAGCAAACTTTTGGAAAGAAACAGAGAAAGAAGAAAAGTTGTCAGCGCCAACTTAGGAGATTTAACGGAATGCGAAGAAGAGGAAGAGGAGGATGAAGATCTGTCTGCTAACTTCTCTACTTCGCCTTTGTCTTCATTGAGTTCTATTAAAAACAAATTTCATTTCTCGTTATCCGGAAAAAACAAGGTAAGGTGAAAAAGTGTCGGTGGGATTAAATTCGGCTGACTGAATTTCTCTCTTCCTGGGGGTTTTGACGGACTATCTTTAGTTAAGCCGAAGTAAACATATGTCTTTCCTTACTCACTGGATTCCTCCCCTGCTCGAGAACTGGACCCGAAAAGTTCCATACTGATGACGTAAGCTCTCCAGAAATCTGTGTCGTGTCTCTGCCCATGATTTATTTGAATTTTTGGCGCGAAAATACAAACAATCGGAAACACCAGTCGGTCTCTGTACTCCCACGTCATCAATGTGGAATTTGGTAGGGTCAAATCGCAAATGTTAGTCGAGAGTTCGCCCATCAAAAATATTATAGTTCTTAGTCAGAATGATTGTATCACGCTGTTAGTTTGCGCAAGAAAAGCACTCGTGTCTAATTGAAGTTCCTTGATTAATTTTTTAATGTTGTTTATTCGATCAAGTAGCAAAACCTATTTTTGTTATTTATCCAGCGCAAACCATCGGACTCATCATCTGAAGACACTCAAGGTAATATCGAGGTAAGTTAATTACAACTCCGTAAATATTCGTTCGCGCTAATTGTTTCTGCGCATCGTTACTGCGCACGCAAATTCACAAGCCAGGTCATGCATGAGAGCGCGCGCTAAGAAATTAAATGAACAATGATAGGGCAGATGGGCATTGCTATAGCTTTGCCTGGATTTAACGGTCTTGGACGATCGGTGACCCCTATTTTTCTTTTGATGGATCATTTTCTCTACCGATTTTCTACATTTAACGAAAAAATGAAGAAAATCTGTCGATTAGAAGTTTTTTGAAATTTTTTTAGAAATTTTTGTAAAATGCACCATCGAATTCCGTTCTTTTTAGCTCTTCGTTTATCTGTGCGACGGTTTAAAATGCCTCTTAAACGGTTAAATTTTGTGAAAAAAGTTGGTAACATTTGGAATTATTTACGCAACAGACCCACTTCTACAAAATATGACTGAGATCGTTTGCCTCCGTTGACTCACCTTCGATATTTTCAATTAAAAATCCCTGTAGACCATGCTGAATTACGTGCGCCAATTTTTGAAAATCAGGTTAGTTTTCCGCACGCTTTATCTCTGAAACGAAGTCGTTGACCCCCATTTTTTTTTTTTTTTTTTTTGCATTTCTGACACAAGTAACTCATTATCTGACTGCAGTAAAAAATTTTAAAAAAATCTATCGACTGGAAAATTTTCGCGCGAACGTCCTTAAGTGGTGTTGTGCTTCTTATCGTTACTGATGTAAGTGCTATTGGAGGGCCACTGTTACCTGTAGACTCCGAAAGTACACCAAAGTGATTTTTATGTGTTTTTTTTAGGGCGTTCCCACCGAAAGTAAAGAAAACAGAGTTTCGGAATGGCTACAGGGAAATCTTAACGACGATGGTCTTAATCAAATGAGAGTAGAGTATGTATTGGTTGAAACATGTCATTTCCAGATTTTCAGTCAATCAAATTGCTCGATGTATAGTTGTTTGACTGGCTGTTTTGGCACAAAGCTGCCGCGATCTTTACAAAGAAGTTGTCACGTGATCATGAAAACTTTCGTAAGACAGTGTTTACAAGGACTGACCTGGTTTTCCCAAGTAACGCAAGCGCGAGAAGCGCAAGCAACAGCAATGATCAAGCTCAAACGCAGCAGAAAAATCAACATTTTCCCTTTCCTCAGCTTGTGCTTTTGCTTGCACGCTAAAGAGAGTGAGATATGGGTACGAGACTAGCTTGAACTCCCTTTGTGCTGTGTGAAGACGGCAGACAGTATAATATAAGCACAAGGGGATCTTTTATGTTACACTCTATAGTACAAAGGGACTTGGAAGTAGTGACGCTCTTGTCTCCGCCTTTGTGCTTTCATCGGCGTTTGTTTGCACATCACACATAGAAAATGTCTTGTCCTCGCGCTTGCACTGCTAGTGAAAACCGCGCTTTCCGACCACAGCCCTATGGTCATAACATTGTCAAAGCTGCTGTTGATAGCAAATTTATATAAATCATATAAATTGCTCTTAAAAATTCTCGTGCTATTATCAATGTCTTGTTTGCAGACAACTCGAGAAAGACAACATGAATCTGAGAGCTGCTTACCAGAAACTTGTCACAAAGGTCACTGACTTGGAAAATGAGAAGGCAGGCATCAACTCTGAATTGGAACAGTTGAAATTACTGGCCAAATACAAGAAGACCGACTTTGTCAAGGAGAGAGAGGAGTTACAAGCAGAAATAACAGAGTTGCAGTTGTTAGTGGAAGACTTAAGGACGCAGGTAAGTAATGAAAAGATACGTGTGACAAAACACGTTGGGCCATAGGGCATGGGAAGTTTGCACCTTGTTTACACGGCAGAGTTAGTACAAGGCTAGTGAAAGCTGAGCAGGACAATGTCCTTCACTCGTAAACCCTCTCTGGCTGTTGACTCACACCATTCTTTTGAAGTCAAACTGCCTGGGTCGGACTGAAGGTGACGTATTGACCCTATGATGCAGAAATATAAACAGGTTATTGACCAGGCGTGAGGTCCAGCTGGCTAGATGTTAGCCTTGTTGTTTTGGCGTTTTTTAATGCCCAGGCTCATAATCACGCAAAAGAGTGATTCCAATAGCGGGCAAGCGGGCTCTATTTTGTCTGCACGGGTAGTCAAACACGAAAAGCGGAGCTACTAGTATCCCATGATTGTAATTAAATTAATGCACTGCTTGTGCCGAGGATTCTTTATTTTTGTTTAGTATTTTGTGAGTCTGCACAAGTTTATGTTTATGGATTCCTTTCGTTTAGCTCGGAGAAGCGGAATCCAAGTTGGAAAAGTCAACAGAAAAGGAAAAAGTTTCATCAGATTATGAAGTAAGAACGTAAAGTTTACATCTTTTTTATGTTTCTCTTTGTAATGAATTTCCTTTACTTCAAGTCCAACATTAAGTGAGTCTCTCTTGTTCCTGGCGCGGTTTTTTGTGAAATATTTGAATTTCTAATCCAAAAGAAGATGACCGTGCATAGATGGAGTACATTATTTTGGATTTTCCTCATTAGTGTGGATTTTGACCATTGATTGCAAACGTCGTAGTTGTTTTCATACAAAATAATGTGATTGAATCAAATCAAGCCTGTTAGACAAACTGTAGGAGTGATATTATAATACTTTCAATCAAGTGCTACGAAAGTTTCCGTTTGGCTGTTTATCTGAAAGAGATGGAGATCAGCTTGAGTGTGCCCGCTTCTGCTCGCTCCCGGTCGAAAAAAAACTAGCAATTGAGAATTTTATAGTTCACAAAATAGAGTGGAGGTGTAAGTTTAAACGGATGTTCTTTGGTCGTACATTGTCAATAATTAATGTTTGTCCAGTCGTGGTCACGGCGCTGTTGTTTTTGTTTACTTTTTTGACTGTTTTGCTTTTCGCAATCAGTCGTGTCAAGTCAGAGGCTGGTTATGCAAGAGAGGCGTGAAAGGAATCACGGGAAGAAAATGGAGACGCCGCTGGTTTTCAACGGACCGTGATGGCAGGCTCTACTACTATCAGAAAAACAACAACACCTTGCCAAGAGGGTGGGTATCGGTAGATATCTGATCTGTTATTGCTCATGGTTAGCGAAATCGAGATCATGAAACATACGCACACTATAACATGCAGGTCAGCATGAAGGTCGTTTTCTTGTACGATCTTATTTGTCTTTACAAATTTTAACAGTGAAAGTGCAGGAGACGAAGTCAACGGTTTAGCGTCGTTTCCTTAACACGAGATCATCTAAGAACCGAGGCAAGCATCGACATTCACACCCTGGCTTGTGGTGCGGCCAGGTTTTGAGCACACGACTTTCTCCGTTGTCAGGTCAAACACACTACATAATTTTACTATCGTATACAACAACGTCATAATACCCCCGCGGTCAGCTCACAAGCAAAGAGATCTGCAGTGTAATTTGATATTAGGGACTGGTCAAAACAAAAGTACAGTTTGGAAGGGGGGGGAGGGGGTGGGCCGGAGCATTTGAAAATGTGGTGATTAGACATGACCCACATGACCCACCCCTTCCACTTGGCACAAAACTGAGTGACGCACCCCTAAATGAAGGTTGAAAATCGCATTTTGTATATGAAATTGTGGTATTATTTACGTTTTAGATTTATTTCGCATTAATGATACAAAATAATCTAAAAATAATATTGTTTTCCTTTACTATTGCAACTTTAAGTCATGTTTGTAAACTCCAAGAAAACTTGACCTTTAACCTTCCACGCTAGGCCTTCAGCCTCGCAACGTGTTGAGCAGTGATCCATCAACAAAAAGGCTGTAGTGAGTCCTGGGAGTAACATAGCTTGTAAACTGCGAGTCCCAGATCTATGAACATGTGTCCCGTCCCGCACCCTTGGGGACAAATAGCGTGTAGACACAAGTTGGCCATTTCGTGTTCTTGAGCGCGGAGCGCAGTATTTGAAAATTTCTGCCCTGGGACTCCTTGCTCAATCCATTAGACTTCTTAGCTTTCGTACAGATTTTACAATACACGAAATTGTCATCTCTATTGTTCACCAGGCAAGGGTACTTTTTCAACAACGGCTCGAAAAGGTTTCGTCCTTTGGAACAGGAAGGAGTTACCTCTGTTGTCGATTGTGTCAAATGTGTGCCAATTCCCGTTAAAGTGCCACTGAAACGAAATTTTCGTAGTCTCTTTTTTTATCCCAATCTATAGTTTCAAACGTGCTTAAAGTAATGGTGAACTTTATTTCTGCCATATCCTAACGGAAAGTGCTTTTTTTAGATGTTGAAATCGACTTTTTGGAGCAAAACTGTGTCCGGGCTCTGGAACCGAGTTTAAGGACCTTGTGACGTCACTGGTTGTATTCAAGCAAGAAGCGCTATAGATTCTGTCTTGTTTTCACTTGAGTTATTCAAGTTTATTCTTCATATTGTCGATACCTACTAGTTTTCTACCTTGTAATTTCTGTCCAGCCTTGACAGGAAATACACATCATAAACGTTGGAGGGCGCTAGAGAGTGTAGATTCACCAGAATAAATGCTACAGATTATAACAGCTCAGTATACTTTTCGAAGATCTTGAGTACTCGATTGGAGATTTCGAAGACGAGTGTGGCAACTTTTTTGTATCACGTCCTGAAGCCTAAACACGATATTTCGTCGTCTGTTTTCAGCCTGGTTCTGAAATTTGGATTCTCACGTTTATCTAAGGTCTATTAACAAGGTTCGAATATATCTCGGCAACTTTACTGCATTAAAAGCCGTAAGCGCATCAGCCATCCGCACAATCACGAAGTTATTAACGGTCCACCATCTTTGAGTCGAGTACTTCTTTGCACACTGAGGGCATCTTTTTATGATACTAATAAGTGAGAGTTCTTGTGGTAGACAAAATGTATCTTTGAAAATTGTGATCCGCAGCAGGGTTTGCTTTATCGCCGCATACGTATCAGTGTAAACAAAGCGGGAATTTCGCTTCTCTTTTACACGTATCTCCCAATTGCAATATTTCACGGCCGATGGATTACTTTGAGTTCTTTAGCACATACTTATGTCTATGATCTTCATTTAATAATATCCAAGTTCAAAACAATTCGTTAAAACGTCACTAGTTTACACTCCTTTCGAAGGTTCATTAAACAGAATTTGAACTAATTTGCATATATGACCTTTCGCCGCCGACATTGTCACGCTTTCTCTCGTTTCCTGAAAACATACCTGTAGGGTCATGGCAGCTTAGTTTACCTTTATAGTTTAAATTCGCTCCCTCATATAAAAGAAGAGGGTTTCTTAAATCGTTGCTGTTGTGATAACTTGTAGGATGTAGCAGATACAACTGGACTAAAGGTCACTGTGGCACAATCTCGTCCGCCGTGAAACTCACAAAGCGTCCGGTTTCCTCGAAGCGAAGCAACTCGAAAACTCGAAGCGTTGTTGCTGCGATTCGTGCAGCAGCAGTCCGGATAATATTTTCAAAAGCCGCTTTCTCTTGTTTTCATGTCTTTTTTACTTTATGAGTGTAGATATTGTTTAATTGAGTGCTGGCATTTCACCAAGAGTCCTGATCATTTTGCGATCTAAGAACTCCCACTCGTTTGCTTGCTTACATAAAATATCCCGCAAATATCCAATTAAATAGACTGGAAAGCCCCAGGATCGACTCTCGACCTCTTCAGGTCTAAGGCTACTGTGATTATCTGCTTTACAGCTCTGAGATGTCCTTAAGATGTTTTTTGGGGGGCTTCGAACAGTAATCTCTTCTCCCATAATCACTCTAAATTTTCAGCGCAGCATGAGAGTAATACAACCAGTGACGTCACTAGGCTGTTTTGGCCGCGCCAAAATGGCCGCCAATTTTGGGCTTAACCAGCCAACTTCGAACGGCTGAAAAAACAGTTTTCGCTCACCGCATGCGAAAAAAAAGTTTGCAGAGTTTCCAAGTAAGGTTGAAACTTTATTACTAAGCAAAAATCTCACATACAAAAATTTCGTTTCAGTGGCACTTTAAAAAAAAAAAAAACAGGATGACCCACCCCCATGGGTAGCTGAAAATTGAACGACCCACCCCTTACCAAGGGCTCAAAAACTGATGGCCCACTCTCTCTCTGCTCCGGCCCACCCTCCCCCAATACTTTTTGACCAGTCCCTTAAGCTTTCCCGTGCCTTGTGCTTTTCTTAAGAAATCCATGAAATACAAATCCCTAGGCTCCTCTCACATGCAGTTGTTTACGTTGGTAGATTCATCGATCTTGATGTGATTATCGCCGTCCAAGACCAGCCCTCTTCACAGCAAGACATCAACAACGCTTGCTTCAATGTCGTGACACCCACACGGACGTACGAGTTAATGGCGCACGACGAACAAGAAAAACTCAGGTGCGATAAAGTTTTGTTTACGTTTGATTTTACTTGTTTTAGTTTAGGAACTAGCTATATTTTATATATGAGAACAGCAAGGAACTCTGTTAAATCAGTATCAATTATACCTGCAAAAAAACAAAAACAAAAAAAAAACACGAAACATCAACCGGGTTGTTTCATTTGTGTTGCTTCAACATCAAGAATAAACCACTCGGATCTGGGGCTTTCTAGTTTTATTTAACGCAGAAATAAAATTATTATTTCGTCGGTACAGTGTTATCGTCCAGGTGAGGGTAGTTTGTAAAGAACTGTTGTTGGGGCTGACGTCTCGACAGCCTAGGCGGAAGTCATCTTTAGAGCCAGATGAGAAGTGTTTGTCAGTCGATGTTGTTGTAAATCTGGTTCGTTGAAACTGAACTCCTGGGTTGAAACCATTTACGAAAGTCATTATCATTATCCTGATTCAAATTTGTCGCCAAACAATTATGATTGATGTTCTTTTTTGTAGGTGGATCAATGCTTTGGATTACCTGCGCCATTGGAGAAATCGATTGGCATCGTGTAATGAAAACTATTAAACCACACGAGTCTTGCTCCGTCCGGCTACAAGTGTTGGTTGTCAAATGGATACCGTAAACTATCACTAAAAAGCCCTCCCACTCTTAACCCCCCCCCCCCGCCCCCCGCCGTTATAGGCCCATCTACCTGTAGACAAAAAACTTACTTCAGATTATAACCCCCACCCCCCCCCCCCAGATATAAAACCCCCATCTAGTTTAACATGAAATGAGTTAGATTTATCATGATGTTTTAAAGTTTAATTAAAAACCAGTATATGAAAAACACAAGCTCCACTGCGAAACGTTTCTTTTATTCCACTTATAAGCCCCCCCTGATATAAGCCTCTCCGTTTAAGAGCCCATCTAAAAACCCTTACGAAGTTGCATAAACGTAGGGCTTATAAGCGGCAGTTTCCGGTATGAGGCTACGATCATCAACCGAAGGGCGCCCATGCACTTGCAATGATGGGTAGCTGACCAGCAATATATATCCAAAAACGAACAAGCTGTTATAAACCTCACATAAAATGCATGCATGGAGTATTTCCTTTTATATTTAGGAAACAATGTTCATTTACGCAGAGAATATTTTGAAAAAAGTTTATGATATATTCCAGTGATGTTATGCTAACATTGATTTTTTTCGGTCGGCGAAAGTGCTGTTTTTGGCCAATTTTTGTAGAACTGCTGTAAAATTCGCCCGGAAAATAAGCCCACTTTCGTTCCACGTGAAAAAAAATCCTGCTTACGAAAAGTTTCCCGAATAAAGAAAGATGTAAGCGTTCTGTTGTAGTTCTTGTTTTTTGTTATGTTGTTGTTTCCTTTTATTAGACAATGCTCAGAGCTGTGATGTTCATTACTGACTGCAGAACTTATCTTTTTCTTCATATCATTTTGTTCCGAGAATTTTACCCTATGCAGTGGTCTTGTATACACTTAAAATGTTTGAGACACAACATCCCCCATATCAAATGTCTGAAATACAAAACGTCTTCCGATAATAAACTCAGCCCCCCCCCCCTCCCTATCGAAAACAAGCCCAGCAAGCCTATGAACGATGATCTGACTTCCCAAGGGCTTCATATCGAAATTTTACGGTAAATTAGCCGAAGAGATTTCAGTCGATGAAACTGATAGCTTATGGTGCTTGGAATCCCTCTGTTAAGGCACCAACCAACTCAGTGGCAAAATGTCATTTTTTACAGTGTAGTAGGTTCATTTTAATGGCCATTATGCAGTTATGAAGATGTGCTTCTGGAAACGATTATTGCTTTTGCAATTTGTGTGCCAAAGGTCTGCTTATACTTCAGAAGTTGTGATGTAGACATTTCGTAGAACACAAAGAATAAATTTGTTCAGAGCGATTTGACTTGAGTTTGTCAACCATAAACCATTTTATTTTGATAATTAGCCCTACAAATTATGTATAGGCCCTGGGGACTTATATTCAAATTGAGCTCTTCGACAGAAAGATACCCTTCTTACAATACCGTCTATTGTTGTTAATATATGATGTTCGAGCATTAGGCAACTCGTTTTATGCTTAACACTGTTCATTCCGACACCACATCGTTTCAAAATGTAAACCCGAACCCTTTTAAAAAGCCCCCGCCCTTTTCCCCACCCCCGACTAAGCTTCATGCCTCATCCCAAGTTTGTACGCCCCCCCCCTAAAAAAAAGAAAACAAACAAATAAAAGCCCAGTGACATCGGAATTTAAGATAGGTTTGTTCACTTTGTGAGAATAGAAATCTTGTTACCTTTCATATTTACCATTATACGGGTCCATACGTCTTCAGTTAGGGCATTCATCATTTTCGTCATTCATAACGGACAATTGATCGAGCGTGGAGCTTTTTATGCCTGCGACCGTTGAAAAGAATTACGTTTTTTGATCTACTGTATATAAAACCAAACAAGGCGTTCTCTTGCACGTTTATTTGATCCATACTTGGTCAAGAAAACGTTTTAGTTCGTGAAGCAGTTATAAGCATCTAACTTTAAATGCCTTACTCTTGTACTCTTGTTTTAAACTGTTACAAAATCAGTCCCTGCTATAAACTTCAAATGATTCAAGGATGATAAAATACTCAATATTTAGCGACTCAATCGACTCATTATTGTTCCCTTTGTTCATGCTCCGTTGTGTCGTACCTACAAAAATTATAAGATGTTTATATTCCTTTAGAGTAAGGATACATCTATTCCAGCAGTTATGCTTTTTGTGATAAAAAAGATAAAAACGTTACCTCAAAATTCCGTGTGTCAACATGTAGTTTCTCCTTGCTGGTGTTCAGTTCGTAAATCTCTCGAGATAAGTGATGCTCTTGCGGTCATGCCTTAGTGTTTAATTCCTTCATCCTTCCTATTTTTTGTTCGTCTTTTCCTTGTCATTCAAAGGAGAAATTACACGCTGACCATGCCACTAGACACGTTATGGAGAAAGGCGCGAGAATTGCTGAGTTTTCAAACTTATGTAGTCATCATTAACTCGCTGCCTTTTTAGGTTCAAAGCCATGACACCTCGAGAAAATACAAGTATTTTCTATGCTGTCGAGTCCTCCTATCTTAGCTTAACTAGGTTTATCCTTCTGCACTAATTTAACAATGCATTTATCATTGGTTATATTAAACTCTGAATTACTTTCAATCGGATATATATTTGCAGTTTCATTTCAAACATGAAAACCGTTTGTCAGCACTAACAACGTGGACTCTGGTCGGTTCTAATTTTTTGTGCATACGTCTCGTGCTTATTTTCGATTGTCAACGAATCAGACTTGAGCAGGCGCCTGAAAATGGTGGACCGCTGCTTTCAATTTGGAACTGGCGAGAGTCCGCTTGTTCCTGGTGCTGAACAAAAGAAAAGCGGGCACTGGTGACATTTGTGCTGTTTAATAGGATTCAGCTGAAGCCAAATGAAAGAAGCAATTTTATATGCTGTGATCGTGGAGGGTTTTGTGGGCCAACGTAAGCCCGCCGGTTAGATTTATTTGACCCTACAACGTGCCTGAAAAAGAGAAAAAAGACATCGAAATTCTGGCTACATCTGCAAAACACCGAGAATCGAGCAAAATGAGCAAAATAAGCAGGAAGTACAATCTTACTTATTCTCTAAGTAAAAAGTGCATTGCTAAACAGAGGTGCTATTTAGCACACATAAGCAATTAATTGTACGTTAAATGACATGTGAGAAGACGACAACAATTAGTTTCATGCAGTGTTACAATTTAGTGAGGCTCATTTAATGGGCCTTACCCATAGTAATTGTTCACTCGTCAGTTTACAACGTGAGCAACGTGAGCAACGTGAGCACTATATAGAATGACTCTCTGCCATTTGTTGTTGTGGCCTCCCCAGCCATAGTGTAGAAAGAACTCTTTATGGTTTTGTGTTTCCATCCAACAGGTTTCTTTGGTTTTTTTCCACCACCACCACCCAGTTGTCGTAGAACTACAACGGCGAACTTCTCTGGACTTTTGCTTGTATTTCCTAGCGACAGCAAAATGCCTGGACCCGCCCGCTGTTTCAATTTCAAAGACAACTGGAAAATCGCTATTTAACCATGGAACACTGCTGGATTCAATCCAAGATTTGCTACCATGTGAGACGCTTGCCCCGTTGCTTCGTCTTTTGCGACGCTCAAGATAACTCTCCACACGTGACTTCAATCCTTGCCGTGTTCGAAACCATGGCGCGATTCGATTCATATCTGAAGAAGACGTTTTTCCTTCGTAGCTTGTTTGGAGCCATGGTCGTATTTTCTCCACGAAGCTCTTAACTCCATCCGTCATACTCAGCGGTGCCTTTTTGCTGCTGTCTCCGTATAGTGCTGTGCTAAATTTCGAACTGAAACGGGGGCTGGCAGCAAGTCTGTCGTAGTATCCAAATACTTGAGCCCAGGCCACGGCACCGCTTCCACTCCGGCAATTTTGACCGGAAGTAGGACAACATAAGAACTGATCATAGTCGGGTATTTCATGTTCAGAGGTTATAGATACTACAGACAACGTTTGCCATGTTGAGCGCCGAGTCCGTTGGGGATGTAAGCTGATTGCAAAGTGCTTCCTAATCACTTCGTTCTTACGCCCATTAATTTCAACCATGAATCCAATTTCCCGCCATTGCAAGACGTTTCCCACGAATGTTCGGTTGGCATGGACCTCAAGTTTCAGGTATGACAGATGATTGGGCTTCTCCTTTATAGCGGATGAGGCCACCTTGGTACTTCCATCCGGTAGGCACACGTCTAAAAGCACCTTGCAAAGTTTCTGCTGCCATCGTGATCTCGACCTGGGGTGCATGCGTGTGTTATCACTGTCTGTTACGTAAATGTGAACAGATTTGAAACGTTCACCAAGCGCTAGTTCCCCGATGGAACCAGGTGAAAGGACTTCCGCAACAGTTTGTTTATTTTTCTTTTCTCTTCCGGTAGAAATAACGTCCGTGGTTGCCCAGTCTGACTTTGAAAGTTTTTGTGCTGCCCACGTTCGCCACTGTCTGTTAAAGCCATTGAGATCTTGATTTACCATTTGATCCAACTGACGCCAGTCTTCAATCTGTTTGAGAAGGTTGACAAAATTAAACACTTGAATTCTTGGAAAACTTGAATAAATTAAGCATAGATGTTCTATGGATCCTTTCAGTTAGCAAATGAAAGCGATTCAATCTCTTTCTCCCTGGTCGTTTCTTTTAGCTGCACGGCATAAATTTCTTACCATGTGCGATGGAGGTATGACAACTTCCTGTATAACTGAAGATGCAATGATCCGTAGGCCCCTGTTTAATTGGCATTGTGACATGACTGTAAATCGTGCATAAAACTATAAACAGGAGCCATTGTTGCTAGATCTTGCCACCTCAATGGCGGATATTTCAAGTTCATTACTACATTGATCATAGCTAACTATGCATTGATTGAAAAAAAAACAAAACAAAACAAAAGTTGTGGACCGTACATTTTGCATGTCTCTCGTGAAACTTGACAAGTATTTAACAGCAATGTGTAACAAGAGATCTTGGATGTTCAAAGCTATTAAAAAATGCCACTATTTTGCCAAGAGATTAAAAAAAAAAGAACACTTTTAAATTTGGTCAGCTTTTGTTCAGTCTCACCTCAGGGATATCCGCCGTCCAGTTGTAACTCGCAGCCACAACAGTTCCATTGTCATTCTTACAAATTGTCAATCCCATTGGTGACAGCCGATAAAACTTCTCGCAACGCTGACCGCTCTCCTGAGCCTGTTGTATGAGTACGTCTGTTGGTCTTGGATCCGGGCCACTCTCTACTTTTCAGAAATCTCCAGTTTTACGGCCAGAAGACAGCACTATGTAATCACTTCCCATGTCAATTTCGTAGTAGGCTACAAAGTCTGGATCCAGGTCCAGACGATAAATTGAACGAGTGAGACCAAGGTCATCAGATACGTTGACTTGGGTGAGGTCTGTGAAGTCTGGATCAAGGCTACTCAGTTCAACTATTGAGTCCAGCACCTCATAAGGCAGCTGTAAGGCCGCTGTGCTGTATCCAAGGGTGATGATAAGAGCCGTAAGCAGCAGGCAGGTTTGCGGCCAACTTGCCATTATAATCCAAGCTTTCGAGCTGAGAAAGATAGTGGAACATAAACAAACAGCAGCAACGACAAAGAACTAAAAAATGAAATTCGAAGCACCCGGCGAAGAGACAGAGATCGAGTACCAAGAAGTAAATTATGAATTGAAAAATGAGCGAGAAAAGGTAGAGTAAGATTGAATGAAATGATGAATGATTAACCATGAAATGAATACATGAGAGAATTAATGAATCAAAGGCTGAATAAATGGATTGATGGGAGTAGGCAAAAGGAGTCAAAGCACAGTTAGGCAAAAAGCAAGGAGCCAAGGAGCCGAGAAGCCGAGTACCCAGGTACCCGAGTACCCGAGGGGCCGAGAAGCCGAGGGGCCGAGGAGCCGAGAAGCGGAGAAGCCGAGGAGCCGAGAAGCCGTGAGGTCGAGAAGCCGAGAAGCCGAGAAGCCGAGGAACTAGTGAAGGAAGGAACGTGGAAACGTAATACACTAGAGATAGAAGAACCCGAGAACCAATTAGAGAACCGGAGAGCCCTAGAACCCCTATAATTACACCGCATTATTACTTTTTCGAGCGCTAAATTCTTTTGACCTTTTGTCATTCCATTCGTACATGGAGCGTATTTGAATTTTTGATCCAAAACAGAATGGTCTCTGTAGTTTTTCGGATCATTTGAGGCCCTTTCAGTGTTGAGGTCATAACAAAATGAGTTAACCTGCGTTGATTTTGAATGAAAAAGGAAAACTTAACAAGTCAAAATGTACCGTGTTTATAGGTGAAAGACATTCAGAGTCCCATAAGGAGAAATTCTCTTGAAAACAAAAAGCAAATTGTGCGACGAAATGGCTGGGTATATATATCCTGGTTCGTTGACTGATTAGTCGACTGAGCAGTCCACAAAGTGTTCCCAAATTTTAGGCCAATTGAATGGGTAATCGACAACATTGATCCTTAATTATTGTGCAACCTAGTCCGATGGAAATGTACAAATAAATATGATTGAAAGAAAAAAAGTTCACAGAGTGCTAAACAGTGTTATTTGACCGGTCTTGATCAGAAAGGACTAAGAAGGGAAAACTTGCTTACCTTTTTTCAAGCTTTTGTCTGACAGAACGCTAAATGGTTTTCGCGATGGAAATAACAGGATGATCAGTCGATAAGTTAGACTGTTAACTGACTCGAATGAAGATCTCATCTAGTTATTTATCCATGTCTACTTTTGTCGGTTTTACTCCTTCAGCGACGTAAGCATAAGTGCAAACGGAAAGCGTTCGTGTATTGGGTTATTTTTTTCGCAGAAAAATACTTCTCAGTCACGTCTCCAGAGGCGTTCAAAAAGTTCAGTTGTTATCTGACTCGGATAAGTATCTCAGCTAGTTATTTATCCATGTCTACTTTTGTCAGTTTTACTTCAGAAACGTAAGCATAAGTGCAAACGGAAGGCGTTCGTGTATTGAGTTTTTTTTTTTCCCAGAAAAATACTTCTCAGTCACGCCCCCAGAGGTGCCCCAAAAGTTCGGTTGTTATCTGACTCGTATAAGGATCTCAGCTAGTTATTTAGCCATTCATGTCTGTGGTTTTGTCGGTTTTACTTCAGCAACGCAAGCATGAGTCCAAGCGGAAGGCACTGTTAGTTTATCGAGTTATTTTCCTACAAAAGACACTCCTTAGTCGTGTTTGTATGTCGCGTCAACGAGAATAATGCTACTTCTTGCATCTTCAAGCATAAAAAAAAGTTTCTTTTTTGAATTTCTTTCTTGAAAACAGTTTAGTTTTCAATCTAGCATGCAGTGCATGATTCTCTTGAGCGCTACATTGTTCTGACTTTTGCACGTGGAACATATTTTAATTTAAACAAAATGTTCTGTCTGTTTTGTTAGCTATTAGCAATTCTAGGTTTTTCAAGGTATATAAGATCCAGAAGATGACAGTTTATCAGTTTCAATTTTATTACACTTTTTATGCCACCTATTTAAGTTTAGAGGGGAAAGGTCTTAGTGTAGGAGATAAAGTGATAAACAGACGATAAGTTGGCTCGAATGAGGATCTCGGGAAGTTGTTTAGTCTTGTTTGATTTTGTCGGTTTTACTTCAACGACGCAAGTAGAAGTCCAAACGGAAGGCACCGTTTGTTTATTGACTTATTTCATGCCATAAAAATATCTCTTAGTCACGCACTCAGTGGTGTTTGTACGTCACGTGACTGGTAAGGTTAAGGCTACTATTGCATCATCAAGCATAAAACTAGGTTTCTTTCTTGAAGGCAGTTTCTAACTCTGTGACTGCATATTTTTTTTATTTTAAAGTTACATCGTTTTAACTTTTTTGCATACGGTTTTTTGTTCTGCCTGGTTTGTTAAGATACTGATTAGTTCTTCGTTAGCTATTGGTGTTTCTAAGCTCAGATTAGATCCAGAAATGGGTAGTTAACCAGTTTGAATGGTTCCGTCAACTCCGTGCTCGCTAATCCCCCTCCACCCCCCAACTGAGGGGCATCTTGTCTTTAAAATCTTCAAATGCTACACAGTGGGCCCCTATGAACTTCGATCGGGAAGAATGCAAATGCCCTACCCGTGAGACAAGGTCAAAATTTTAGTATTTTACAGTATTTTAATGATTGATGATGGAAGCAATAATTGTTCACAAATTAATGGATATAAATGAATGCCTGCAACCTTGGTCACGTTTTTAGGAAGCAGTGTCCAAATGCCCAACCCTGGGGCAGAAAAAGTTGTCAAATTCCCGCTTCAAATTATGTCCCGGGGGTTTGGAATAGATGGGGCCATTAATTTAAACTTCCACTTCATATGTAAACCAAGTTCTGGTTAGGTCGAAGTGTATGGTAAATCTATAGAAGTTCCATCAGCAACGACGTTAGTGTCATTTTGTTCCCAAATAGTGGTTCGAATAATATTGCGGTCTCCGAGTGCAACGTTTGAGATCGTTTACAGTTTTCTCTGTTGTTATGTTCTGGTCTTACTGAAATACTACACGGGGAAAATTTTCAAGGCTCTTTGCAAATACCAAAATCAGTCCGCAATCTGCGCCAACGTGGAATAAAATCGGAAGAAAAAAACAAAAAAAGTAAACCGGTCAAAATCTACTGTGTCTATGTGAAAAACATTCACAGTCCATATAAGGAGAAGTTCATTGACTGATGTCCTCAAACCGGTCTTGAACGAATAGGTCTAAAAAGGGAAAACTTGCTTACCTTTTTTAAAGCTTTTGTCTGTTGGAAAACGTTAAAAAAAAACTGCAGGTGAATGGTTATAGTGTAGGAAATAACGGGATGATCAGTCGATAAGTTAGACTGTTATCTGCCTCGAATGAGGATCTTAGTCATGTCTCTGGTTTTGTCTGTTTTACTTAGGCGACGCAAGCATGAGTCCAAACGGAAGGCAACGTTTGTTTGTTGAGTTACTTTGTCTTAGTCACGCACTCAGTTGTGTTTGTACGTCACTTGAAAGTTTGAGCTACTGTTGCATCATCAAGCATAAAACTAAGTTCTTTTCAGTTCTTGAAGACAGTTTTCAAACAATGAGTGCATAATTGTTTTTTTTTCGAGCTCTACATACGGACTCATTTACGTACGGACTTTCGCGTATTTGCTTATTTGAATTTGTGATCCAAACTTGCAGAATGTTCTGTCTGGTTTGTTCAGACCTCTTCGTTAGTTATTGGCAATTCTAGGTATTTCAAGGTATTAGATCCGTAAGCGAGCTATATAGCTACGTTCCGGAGAGGGAGTAATGGTTTAGTTTAGGAAATGATTGGATGATCGGTCTATAAGTTAGGCCGTTATCTTGCTCGAATGAGGATCTCAGCTAGTTAATTATTTATTCATGTATGGTTTTCTCAGTTTTACTTCAGCGACGCAAGCTTAAAGTGCAAACGGAAAGGAACGGTTGGCTTAACCAGTTGTTGTTTGCTCCCCAAACATATACTTCTTGGTCACGTACTTTATGTTTGTGTGTCACACCGATAAGGTTAAGGCTTCTACTTTCATCAAGTATAAAACTAAGTTAAACTTTCTTGAAGACAGTTTCTATACTTTGGACTGCATATATTACGTAAAAAACAAGCGTAAACTTCGACTTTCAAATTCAAAATCTTGACATTTGAAGGAAATTATTTGAAACCGTTTGCACAAAAGATCATTTTATTTTATGCGTTAGCAAGGAAGTGTATTTGTCTCAATTTATCAACCATTATGGGCTGAATTTTGAAAAGCTGGAGCTTGATCATACTGCGTTTCCCATCATCAGATATAGAAATAACGTCCGTGGTGGCCCAGTCTGGCTTTGAAAGTTCTTGTGCTGCCCACGTTCGCCACTGTCTCTTAAAGCCATCGAGATCTTGCTTTACCATTTGATCCAACTGACGCCAGTCTTCAATATTCTGTTTGACAAGGTTGAGAAGGTTAAACACTTCAATTCTCGGACTGATTTGAGTAAATCAAGTATACATGTTCTATAGATCCTTTCAGTTAGCAGATGAAAGCGATTTAATCTCTTTCTCCCTGGTATTTTCTTTTAGTTGCGTGTGTTAAATGTATTTTCTTACCAACAAGGATGAAGGTATGACAAACTAGGTAGCCTGTGAACAGGCTCCCGGTGAGCCCGAACGAAACTCTCCGACTTCTTCTGTTTCACGCTCGCCGAAATTTTTTCCGTCCTCGCCGGGAGCCTGTTCGCAGGCTACAAGCTAGGATGAAGGTATGACAACTTTACTATATAACGAAAGATGCAATGATTCGTAGGCCCCTGTTTAATTGGCATTCTGATATGACTGTAGATCGCGCATAAAACTTTAATCAGGAGCCTTTGTTGTGGATCTTGCTACCTCATTGGCGGATATTTCAAGTTCATTACTACATTGATTGAAAAAAAGCAAAAGCCTATATTTTGCATCTCTCATTGCACTAATGAAACTCGATAAGTATTTACAGACAATGCATTTGTAAGAAGTGAAATGAAGTTAGATTAGTTACTTAAAATGCTGTGTTTAGACTCGAACGGTTTACCGAGGTATCAGAGTTTACTTACCTGGGTAAACATTTTCCGTGTGTAAACGCCAACTGATACTTTGGTAAATGCCGCAAAAGACAAAAGAAATTTAACCGAGGTAAAAGTTGTAATTACCCTGTGATCAGGCATGGTTACAGTTGGTAACCAAGGTCAAGATGACAGATATATCCGCTTGTGGCGGCGTAATATTTCATTTCCCGCGGTGAGCAGATTGTGCGACAAAACGTTTCTTTTCCAGTTTTGACAATCTTGGCAGATAACATGGAAAAATTGGATCGATCTTCTTACGGCGAACAATCCGTCGCGTAAAAGAAAGCATTGTATTTTTCATTCTCAGTATTATTTACAACTTTCTCTAGACAAACTTCGATCCTTTGTTGTGTAATTATTGTCGATATATTTTGCCACCTGGGAGGATGCTGCATACACAACGTATCCACGTTTCTACGCATATAACAATGCTTACTCTGGGTATGATCAAGCAACTGAATTTTCGCCGCAATGTTATGGAATGCGGTCCTCGCCTATGAAAATGATGGCACCTCAATTTGCTCCTGTTCCACTGCGGTGGGATCCTCGTGCAAGTTCGATTTCATGACGTTGTTAATGCAGCGCGCGCGAATGTTGAAAGATTAACTTGAGTTAGTATTTGAGCCGGTATAAACACTGAACGAATGCACCAAGGTTAAGTAACTTGACCTTAGTAACTGTTTACCTTGGTAAAAGCTCAAATGTAAACACAGCATTAGATTTATTATGAAGTATATGAAAAACGTATTCTGATCAACACAAGCTCATTTGGAAACGTCTTTTTGTTCCGCTTATAAGTCTCTCTTGATATAAGCCCATCTAAAATCCCTTACAAAGTTGCATAAACCAAGGGCTTAAAAAGCGGCGCGCAGGCTACTCTTATCAACCGATGGGCGCGCATGCGCCTGGATTGATGGACAGCTGACCTATATACGTATACGAAAATACGTATAAACGAACAAACTGTTATAAACCTCACGTAAAGTACATGCATGGAACATTTCCTTTTACATTTAGGAAACAATGTTTATTTACGCAAATAACAATTTTGAGAAGAGGAAGTTTATGTTATATTCTAGTGATATGCTAACGATGATTTTTTTTCGGTCGGTGAAAGTGCTGTGCGCCTCAAAAATAAGTTTACCTTCATCAAAGGTGAAAAAAATCCCGCTGATAAAAAGTTTCCAGAATAAAGAAAGATGTAACTTTTTCCGATTGCATAAGCCTTTGTTTTTTTGTTATGTTGTTGTTTCCTTTTATTAGACAATGCTCAGAGCTGTGATGTTCATTATTGACTGTAGAACCTATCTTTTTCTTGATATCATTTTGTTCCGAGAATTTTACTCTATGCAGTGGTTTTGTATACACTTAAAATGTTTGAGACACAACATCACCCATATCAACTGTCTTTGAAATACAAAATGTCCTCCGATAATAAACTTAGCTCCCCTCCCTTCCCTATCGAAAACAAGCCCAGCAATCCTATGGAGAATGATCTGACTTCCCAAGGGCTTCATACCGAAATTTTACGGTAAATTAGCCGAAGAGATTTGAAATGATAAAACTGATAGCTTATGGTGCTTGGAATCCCTCTGTTAAGGCACCAACCAGCTGGCAAGAAATCATTTTCTACAGTGTAGTAGGTTCATTTTGATGACCATTATACAATTATGAAGATGTGTTTCTGGAAACGATTATTGTTTTTACAATTTGTGTGCCAAAGGTCTGCTTACACTTCAGAAGTTGTCATGTAGACTTCATTTCGTAGAACACAAAGAATAAATTTGTTCAAAGCGATTCGACTTCAGTTTCTCAACCATATACCATTTTATTTCGGTAATTGGCCCTACAAATTATGTGTAGGCCCTGCGGACTTATATTTAAATTGAGCTCTTCGACAGAAAGATACCCTTCTTACAATACCTTCTATTGTTTTTTTTATATATGTCGTTCGAGTATTAGGAAAGTCGTTTTATGCTTAATACATTTCGACACCACATCGCTTCAAAATATAAACCCGAACCCTTTTAAAAAGCCCCGCCCCGACTCCCCCATCCCCGACTAAGAGATTTAGCTTTATTCCTGTTCCCACCGCATCCCCCACTACCTCTTAAAAGTGTGCAAGCCGCAAAAAAAACAAAAAACAAAAAACAAAAAGAAAAAAAGAAAAAGAAAAACAAACAAACAAACAAATAAAAGCCCAGGGATATTATCGGAATTTATTTTCCAATATACGAGTCCATACGTCTTCAGTTAGGGCATTCATCATTTTCGTTATTCATAACGGACAATTGATCGAGCGTGGAGCCCTTTATGCCTGTGACTGTTGAAAAGAATTATGTTTTTTGGTGTACTGTATATAAAACTACACAAGACGTTCCCTTGCACGTTTATTTGATCTAAACATGGTCGAGAAAGTGTTTGGTTTTTGAAGCAGTTATAAGCACCTAACTTTTAATGCCTTACTCTTGTACTCTTGTTTTAAACTACTACAAAATCAGTCCCTACTAACTTCAAATGATTCAAGGATGATAAAATACTCAATGTTTAGTGAGTCGATCGACCCATTATTGTTCCCATTGTTTATGCTCCGTTATGTTGCACTTATAAAAATTATAAGATGCTTATATTCCTTTAGAGTAAGGATACATCTATTCCAGCAGTTATGCTTTTTGTAATAAAAATGATGAAAACGTTACCCCAAAAGGCCGTGGGTCGACTTGTAGTTTCTCGTTGCTGGTCTTCAGTTCGTAAATCTCTCGAGATAATTGATGCTCTTGCGGTCATTTCTTAGTTGTTAATTCCTTCATCCTCGCTTTTTTTTCTTGTCTTTTCCTTGTCATTCAAAGGAGAAATTCAGTACACGCTGAGCGCTAGACACGTTGTGGAGAAAGGCACGAGAATTGCTGAGCTTTCAAACTACTTATGTAGTTATCATTAACTCGCTGCCTCTTTAGGTTCAAAGCCATCGTGACACGACGAGAAAAAACAAGTATTTTCTATGCTGTCGAGTTCTCCCATCTTAGCTTAAGTAGGTCTGCACTGATATAACAATGCATTTATCATTGGCTAAACTCTGAATTAGTTCCAATCGGATATATATTTGCAGTTTCATTTCAAACATAAAAAACGTTTGTCAGCACTAACAACGTGGACTCTGATCGGTTCTAATTTTTTGTGCATACGTCTCGTGTTTATTTTTGATTGTCAGCGAATCAGATTTGAGCAGGCGCCTGAAAATGCGGACCGCTGCTTTCAACTTGGAACTGGCGCTTGTTCCTGGTGCTGACCAAACGAAAAGCGGGCACTGGTGACATTTGTACCGTTCAATAGGATTCAGGTGAGGCCAAATGAATGTAGCAATTTTATATGCTGTGATCGTGGGGTGTTTGATTTATCTGACCCTACAACATGTCTGAAAAGGAGAAAAGAAAAACATCGAAATTCTGGCTACATCTGCAAACCACAGAGAATCGAGCAAAATAAGCAAAATAAGCAGTAAGTATAATCTTACTTATTCTCTACGTAAAAAGTGCATTGCTAAACAGAGGTGCTATTTAATTTAGCACACATAAGCAATTAATTGTACGTTAAATGACATGTGAGAAGACGACAACAATTAGTGTCATGCTGTGTTACAATTTAGTGAGGCTCATTTAATGGGCCTTATCCATTGTCATGGGTTACTCGTCAGTTTACAACGTGAGCAACGTGAGCACTATATAGAATGACTCTCTGCCATTTGTTGTTGTAGCCTCCCCAGCCATAGTGTAGAAAGAACTCTTTATGGTTTTGTGTTTCCATCCAACAGGTTTCTCTGTTTTTTCTCCACCACCACCACCCAGTTGTCCGTGACCTACAACGAGGAACTTGTCTGGACTTTTGCTTGTATATCGTAGCGACAGCAAAATGCCTGGACCCGCCCGCTGTTTCAATTTCAAAGACAACTGGAAAATCGCTATTTAACCATGGAACACTGCTGGATTCAATCCAAGATTTGCTACCATGTGAGACGCTTGCCCCGTTGCTTCGTCATTTGCGACGCTCAAGATAACTCTCCACACGTGACTTTAATCCCTGGCGTGTTCGAAACCATGGCGCGATTTTATGCATTTCTGAAGAGGGCGTTATTCCTCCACAGCTTGTTTGGAGCCATGGTCGTATTGTTTCCACGAAGGTCTTAACTCCCTCTGTCATACTCAGCGGTGCCTCTTTGCTACTATTTCCGTATAATGTTGCGCTAAATGTCGAGCTGAAGCTGGGCCTGGCAGCAAGTCTGTCGTAGTATCCAAATACTTGAGCCCAGGCCACGGCACCGCTTCCACTCCGGCAATTTTGACCGGACTTAGGACAACATATGAACTGATCATAGTCGGGTATTTCATGTTCAGACGGTATAGATACTCGAAACAAAGTTTTCCATGCTGAACGCCGAGTCCGTTGGGGATGTAAGTTGATTGCAAAGTTCTTCTTAATCACTTCGTTCTTATGCCCATTAATTTCAACCATAAACCCAATTTCCCGCCATTGCAAGACGTTCCCCACGAAAGTTCGGTTGGCATGGACTTCAAGCTTCAGGTATGAAAGATGATTGGGCTTCTCCTTTATAGCGGATGAGACTACATTAGTACTTCCATCCGGTAGGCACACGTCTAAAAGCACCTTGCAAAGTTTCTGCTGCCACTGTGATCTCGACTTGGGGCGCATGCGTGTGTTATCACTGTCTGTCACGTAAATGTGAACAGATTTGAAACGTTCACCAAGCGCTAGTTCCACGATGGGACCAGGCGAAAGGACTTCCGCAGCAGTTTGCTTATTTTTCTTTTCTCTTCCGGTAGAAATAACGTCCGTGGTTGCCCAGTCTGACTTTGAAAGTTTTTGTGCTGCCCACGTTCGCCACTGTCTCTTAAAGCCATCGAGATCTTGATTTACCATTTGATCCAAGTGACGCCAGTCTTCAATCTGTTTGACAAGGTTTACAAGGTTAAACATTTGAATTCTCGGAGACCTTAAATTAAATAAGTATAGATGTTTTATGGATCCTTTCAGTTAGCAAATGAAAACAATTTAATCTCTATCCCTGGTCGTTTTTTTTAGCTGCACGGCATAAATTTCTTACGATGTAGGATGAAGGCATGACAACGTACTGTATAACTGAAGATGCAATGATTCGTAGGCCCCTATTTAATTGGCATTCTGTCTTGATCGTAGATCGTGCATAAAACTATAAACAGGAGCCTTTGTTGTGGATCTTGCCATCTCAATGGCGGATATTTCAAGTTCATTACTACATTGATTGAAAAAAAACAACAAACAAAACAAAACAACAACAAAAAACAAAAAAACAAAAGTTGTGGACCGTACATTTTGCATGTCTTTTATGAAACTTGACAAGTATTCACCGGCAATGTGTAAGAGGAGATCTTGGATGTTCAAAGCTATTAAAAAAATGCCACTATTTAGCCAAGAGATAAAAAACAAAAAAAAACAACAAAAAAAAAAACCACTTTTAAATTTAGTCAGCTTTTTTTCTCACCCCAGGGATATCCGCTGTCCAGTTGTAACTTGCAGGCACAACAGTTCCATTATCATTCTTACAAATTGTCAATCCCATTAGTGACAGCCGATAAAACTTCTCGCAACGCTAACCGTTCTTCTGAGCCTGTTGTATGAGTTTATCTGTAGGTCTTGGATCCGGGCCTCTCTCAACCTTTCGGAAATCTCCAGTTTTACGGCCAGAAGACAGCACTATGTAATCACTTCCCATGTCAATTTCGTAGTAGGCTACAAAGTCTGGATCCAGGTCCAGACGATAAATTGGACAAGTGGGACCAAGGTCATCAGATACGTTGACTTGGGTGAGTTCTGTGAAGTCTGGATCAAGGCTACTCAGTTCAACTATTGAGTCCAGCACCTCATAAGGTAGCTGTAAGGCCGCTGTGCTGTATCCAAGGGCGATGATAAGAGCCGTAAGCAGCAGGCAGGTTTGCGGCCAACTTGCCATTATAATCCAAGCTTTCGAGCTGAGAAAGATAGTGGAACATAAACAAACAGCAGCAACGACAAAGAAGTAAAAAATGAAATTCGAAGCACCCGGCGAAGAGACAGAGATCGAGTACCAAGAAGTAAATTATGAATTGAAAAATGAGCGAGAAAAGGTAAAGTAAGATTGAATGAAGTGATGGATGATTAACCTTGAAATGAATATATGAGAGAATTAATTAATCAATGGCTGAATAAATGGATTGATGGGAGGCTGCAAAAGGAGTCAAAGCAAATTGATGCAAAGAGCAAGGAGTCGAGTACCCGAGGAGCCGAGGAGCCGAGGAGCCGAGGAGCCGAGGAGCCGAGGAGCCGAGGAGCCGAGGAGCCGAGGAGCCGAGGAACTAGTGAAGGAAGGAACGTGGAAACGTAATACACTAGAACTTGAGATACAGTACTAGAGAACCGAGAGCCCTAGAATCCGTATAATTACACCCGCATTATTATTTTCCGAGCGCTACATTCTTTTGATTTTTCGTCACTCTTACATCAGTGGAGCGTATTTGAATTTTTGATCCAAAACAGAATGGTCTCTGTAGTTTTTCGGATCATTTGAGGTCCTTTCAGTGTTGAGGTTCAGTAACAAAATCAGTTATTTTGCGTTGATGTGGAATGAAAAAGGAAACTTAACAAGTCAAAATATACCGTGTATATATGTGAAAAACATGAACAGTCCATAAGGAGAAATAATTCTCTTGAAAACAGAAAGCAAATTGTGCGACGAAATGGCTGGGTATATATATCTTGGTTCGTTGCCTGATCAGTTGACTGAGCAGTCCACAAAGTGCTCCCAAATTTTGGGCCAATTGAATGGGCAATCGATAACATTGATCCCTAATTATTGCTCAATCTAATCCGATGGAATTGTACAAATAGATATGATTGAAAGAAAAAACGTTCACAGAGTGCTAGACAGTGTTATTTGACCGGTCTTGACCAGAAAGGACTAAGAAGGGAAAACTCGCTTACCTTTTTTCAAGCTTTTCTCTGATGCAACGCTAAATGGTTTTTGCGATGGAAATAACAGGATGATCAGTCGATAAGCTAGACTGTTATCTGACTCGAATGAAGATCTCAGCTAGTTATTTATCCATGTCTACTTTTTTCGGTTTTGCTTCTTCAACGACGTAAGCATAAGTGCAAACGGAAGATGTTCTTGTATTGAGTTATTTTTTTTCCCAGAAAAATACTTCTTAGTCACGCCACAAGAGGCGTTCAAAAAGTTCGGTCGTTATCTGACACGGATAAGGATCTCAGCTAGTATATTAGTCATTCATGTAAGTGGTTTTGTCGGTTTTACTTCAGCAACGCAAGCATAAGTCCAAGCGGAAGGCACCGTTAGTTTATCGAGTTATTTTTACCACAAAAAACACTCCTTAGTCGTGTTTGTATGTCACGTCAACGAGAATAGTGCTACTTCTTGCATCTTCAAGCATAAATATAAAACAAGGTTTCTTTCTTGAGTTTCTTTCTTTAACACAGTTTAGTTCAGTTTCAACCTAAGCGTGCATGATTCTCTTGAGTGCTACATTGTTTTGACTTCTGCACATGGAGCATATTATAATATAACTAGACGCTCTAAGAGCGTTTACTCGGGCTTCGTACCGCAGTATCAAATCGTACTTTACGAAAACGCGTATTGGACACAATAAAGACAAATTAAAGAATCAGGATATTTTAGCACAAGATTTCAGCTTAGATATTTACTACTCAAGTTGTTTCGTTGAGTATCTTCCTAATCCAATCGCAAGTTGTGACTTTAAACCATTTTGGTTCAAGAATCAAGCACAGCTGCCTACGCATTTATGGAGAATTTGTTTGCAAAGAATTTTCCAGGTCTTTTTGCCACTTATGGCGATTATATTGTACATGCTAGCAGAAATTGTCCGAATTTCCTTGACTGGTTGTGGCGATCCTAGTAAATTGTGCAGCTGAACATCTTTGCCGTGTTGCGATCTTGAACCCTTTTCAAGAGTCTTATCTCCTTTGTAGAGCGAATAGATAAACTCCTTCGCGAAAACAACAGCCCTATGACAAGGCGCAAATTGCATTGGACTTTTAAATTTGCATAAACTTTCAAGTTGTGTTTTTTGCGCCGGGAAAACTTCCGTGAATTTGCGACCCTTAACGCCGTTATGAAGAAATATTTAACCTACATATTTTTATTGGATCAAGGCTGGAGTATTTTAAAAAGGAACTCATTTATAAGGGGAGATGCAGCATTCTGTTTTGCTATTTAATTTGGTTTCATACTCGTCTAGTTCACGTCACGTAACATGATTTTCTTAAGCGGTCAGACACCGTTTTTTAAAAGAATTGGCGATTGCTAAGACTGCTAAATATATTTGAACCACTAGGGGAATAAATTTGGCAAAACTATTGTCAATGCAGGTTTTCCTTCGGACTTGGCAAGAACATTGGATCGTCAATAATCCCGCACAATTTCCCGCACAATAGAAGTTTTAATTTTCCCGCACAATTTGCCTCCAAAATCAAACGTTATTTCTTTTTCCTGCACCCTACTAGAAAGGCAACTAACTTGGAGGTAAGATATTTAATTCAAGTTACCGAAAGTCTTATCTTTACAAATTTGGAGATCGACATACTTTGCGCGGTGCAAGAAACAAGTCGCATGTTTTAATGAGCTACCAGTCCAAAAACGTTTACGTATTTAGCTCGTTTTATTGCAGTATGATTTGTTTTACTGCAGTGTTCTAAATAAAACAGTAGTAGTCACATGCAGTCATTGACTGCCTATTTTTTGTCAGTGATTTCGTAGTTTGAACTCGTACTACGATCGGCTCAGTTGTTATCTCACGAGGACGTTTCGAGTTTGACCTTTGCTTACCTGGCTGGCTTTCAGGCGATAGAACTCGTGGACCGACCCTTTCCGAAAACGATCGACATCATTGTATGCGAGATGAACATATAAAGCGCGATTCTCACCAAAACTTTCTTCGCAAAACATCGCGTTCTCTCACGAAGAGCGAGCAATGTCGCGTTTCTCGTCCTCAGTTTCCATGGTCTACGCATGGAACGCCTAGGACCATGACCCCCCTTTTGGCGATCAAAGCGCTTGCATTTTATGACTCGGGCTTTCCTACGGAAGCCCGAGTAAATAGAATGTTCCGTCTGTTTTGTTCAGAACTCTTCGTTAGCTATTGGCAATTCTAGGTATTTCATGGTATAAGATCTAGAAACAGACAGTTTATCAGTTTCAATTTTATTACACTTTATATGGTAAAGTGATGAACAGACGATAAGTTAGATTGTTACCTGACTCGAATGAGGATCTCGGGAAATTGTTTCGTCATCTTTGATTTTGTCGGTTTAACTTCAACGACGCAAGCATGAATCCAAACGGAAGGCACCGTTTGTTTAACTAGACGCTCTGCTGCGTGTACCCCGGCAGTCGTTATACTGAGAAGCACTAGCTATATTGCAATTGAGCTAAATGTTCCACATTTGAAGTCGTACGAAATTCAATCGAATCGATGTGCTCAAGCTATCCTGCCTTTGATTGCATTTCTTGGAATGGATTAATAGCTTTAATATTACTCGTTTGCAGGCCTTTAGGGCGTGAAATGAGTCAAGGTCTTTATATCAGCCTATAAACGTTTCAGTCTATTTTCCTTAGCCTTTGTCGTAGTCGTTGTTGTTGTTGTTGTTTTGCGTTTCTCAAGCAAGCGAGACATTTTGAATTTCAGAGCTATGGCGGTGCGTGACATAGAGCTACGAACGCGTTTGTTAAAAAACATATACATGTACTTATCTCGTGATTTTTAGCCCATTCAGAAGTTTAAGTATTAGGAAAAGTGCTTATGTAAATGCTTGTTTGTTCAGTACAGACAATCAGTCGCCTAGATAGCTAAAGTAAGTTCCAGAAGTTTACACTATTTTCCGGCCACAATGTTGGTGTACCGCGGAGGTACACCAACATTGCGGCTCCATACTGGGCTCCGCAAATTTGTGCAAAATATTTCGACGAATTATCTGAGGTTTGGGAAAACGCACAGACTTAAAAATTAGAGAAGTGTCATCTTTAGTAATCTCCTACAACATCACAATTTCTTGACTTTATCCACTCGATGGTTCTCGAACAAGTTTTTTTATTGCGTCAGGATTGCGTCACAGTGCAAGCCAAGAATTGTTTTGTTGGGGTCAACATACGTTAGTGCCACTAACCCCCCAATTCTTTTTTCGCTAATATAAATTTCCTTTTTCTCCTGATCACCACTGCGAAAAAATTATCGTTGTAGTTATTTTCGTTAATTTTGAATGAATTTTTCAAAGTTTGTAAATTTGCCCTTTTCCATGTTCACGACCGAGGAATAGCGGAGAATGGGACGAGTTGGCTTCTGACGTCATTTCGGGAATAACAATATTTTGTTTCTGAGAAGAATATATGCGAACATGCGATATTGTGTGTCAAAATCGTTGCAGAATGCAAGGAAGATATGTTGTTGGAAGCTGTAGCAATACAGGATGCGTAGAATACAGTATTCTTCTTCATTCAATACCTCTATCTCGATGAAACTTGACCAGTAACGAAAAAAGGACCAAAGAAGTGGGCTGATCTGTGTGAAGCTAAAGCGGGTCGGGAGTCATCGAGGATTTATTCGATCTCGGGTTCCCCGCTACTGTAAGCTACTGTAAAAACCTAGAGATTTTCATGACCTGTATATTCTCCTCTATCTCTAATGGAAAGCTTGAAATTGTCAAGGTACTGCATAAGACACGAATTTGGGATAAGCTGGAAGCCAGGCTCCCTAGTACGAAATGTTCAAATTTGTGTAGCTTGTGTTCTTTCACAGTAATTGACTATGCATATACTACGGTCGGTCGCCAATAACGAAGCGATAAATTACCTCACCTTCGAATATTGTTTGCCGACATCTCTGCTTACCTCTTATGTTAAAACTATTTTCAATTATTGATCTGGAGAAGTAGGCCGGAGTGGACTACCTCTGAATCGCATTTTAACTTGTATTTCGGGGGAAATTAACGTTTGAATCTAACAATGTTTTGACACTCCGAAATCTGCACGTTCCGTAACGTCAAATATCCAGCTCTTCGTGTTCATTGACATCTTTATTACTCTTTAAGAGCTGTAAGCTAACTCTTCAGTCATTATTTGTACCTTAATAACCCAAATGGACCGGCAAATTGTCGATCCGGCCTAAATAATAGGGACCTTAAGATACGAGGACGGGAAGGCCAGGACGGCAACGGCATTGGACGCGGGAAACTTTCGCGGGCCCCGTCGTGTCGCCTAAAACGAAATGCTTAAGATGTGCATTTTCGTAAAGGACGGCGACGTCAATAATTCAAACCTCGTACAAGCTATTCACAGAGGCAATGACATCCATTAGACTATAAAAGAGATGGTAGAAATCTTATCCTATTAGGCTTAAACGATAATGAACAGCGATGCTGAATTTCTTTTTCTTTACAATTAAGCGAAGCAAACATCTGTCAATATTTTAATAGAGAATCCAGAATTTCCGTATGAAAAAATATTAAACGAACGATCTGATCGACCTGCTTCAGATGGCTTTTTACCACCAGAGCGTTTGAGAATTCTGTCACCGAAGAATCCTGACTTTTGGTGAACGTTTCAATTTCCATCTGTAATTGTAACAAGCATTATAAAAATAAAACAAATGTTGCATCAAGTTCCGGGTAGTATAAAAAAAACAACTAAACATCAGTTTGAAAATGTGTATTTTACTTGCTTCATAGATGCTCCATGGCATTCATTCTTACAACATTTTATCGACTGTACTTACACTGATGTATTCTTAATGCATACAGTTTGTATTAAGCTTGCACACTCGTGATAGCGTCTGAACAGTGACTCGGCAGAAACACAAACGAACAGACAAGAATATTTTTATTCACATTTTCGTATCTCAGCGTGGTATTCTACACTACAATCATGAAAAATGTAAACCTTATAAACATTCCTATCAATATAACTGAAAATAAAGTCGATTGGAACAGTTGTCGGGGCAAAACAAGGGCAAAATACTCACGTTTTCGATACGACGGCTAGTCGGGCGAAATGGCGTCCTCGACGTCACGAGATGAGGACGGCAGAGAGACAATCTCGTTCCCAGAGTCTTCGTTCCCCTTGACCAGCGGTCGGAAAACGAGAACTCTGGGAGCAACCATTTTGAAATAACCGAATAGACCATTTTACAGTTGTTTGTTCAGTGACCTGGCCTTTGAATGGCCGCGAGGCTGCAGGTGACCTTGTTTTGATACAGACCTCACTGCTTTTGTTGTGTAAATCAAGTTGTTCTTACGCTAAGTAGTTTGCATTTAAATGAGAAAAGCAGTGAGGTCTGTATCAAAGCAAGGTCACCTCCAGCCTCGCTTACATTCATAGGCCAGGTAACTAAGCACACAACTGTAAAATGGCCTATTCTGGTGATTTTGCCTATCCGGTTTCACTGCGCAGTCTGCATCTATGGCGCATGCCTGAAATGGTAGCTCCCAGAGCTCTCGTTTTCCGACCGCTGGCCAAGGGGAACGAAGACTCTGTGAACGAGATTGGCAGAGAGATGAGTCGAGAGTTCTCGTGCGCATGCCCGGTTGAGTTAACTTACTTCCGGTAGCCGTCCTAGCTCGTCCCGTCCTGATATCTTAAGGTGCCTAATTATAATTATACAACGCTGCAATCTCGACTGGCGACCTGCACTTCAAAATGGAAAAAATATATATACATTGCAGCCGTCCAAATAGTAGCTAGACTCCGAATTGTAATGCTAGATGATACAGTTCTTTCACTTAAAAATGTTGTCCAGTTTTGACAAAATATGAACCGCAAATAACCCAAAAATGGTTTGACTGCCCTCGAAGCTCAGTCAATAGGCTCTTGAGTGTTTTAGCCCAGTTCCCGAAGAGACGTCACTAAAACATTTGTTGGGGCTAGTGGCACGTTAACGTCCTTTAGTGTTGGTCTACCGCGAACGTTGTGTTCGTTTGTATGTGATTGCTTCGTCCTACAAATCAAGGAATCCATGCTAACTTTTCACGACGACAACTTCTGTAAATTCCATGTGCTGTACGCATGTACAGGTGACGCATGCGCCTTAGAGACCAGACGGCTATTTGTGACTGAACGAGGAAAAAAAGAGAGCCGAAATTTAAACCCAGGCCTCACTGCCAGGGTAATGAGTTATTTCGTGTCATAAAAATGTCTCTTAGTCACGCACTCAGTGGTGTTGTACGTCACGTGACTGATAAGGTTAGGGCTAGTATTGCATCATCAAGCATAAAACTAAGTTTCTTTCTTGAACTGAAGCAGTTTCTAACTCTATGTCTGCATTTTTTTTAGAGCTGCATTGTTCTGACTTTTTTTGCCAGTGTATCGTTTTTCGCATATAGAGCTTATTTCAATTTGTGCTCCGAAACAGGATGTCAGTTTTGCCTGGTTTGTTCAGATACTGATTAGTTCTTCGTTCGCTCTCGGTGTTTCTGAGCTATTAGATCCAGAAAAGGTTAGTTAATCAGTTTGAATGGCTCCGTCAATTCCATGCCCACTAATCCCCCCCTCCCCCTTAACTGAGGGGCATCTGTCGGGCATTTGTCTTTAAAATCTTCGAATGCCACACGGTGGGACTAGCCCACAGTAATCCCCATGAGCTGCGGGAAGAGGGTCTATGCCCGACCCATTAGACAAGGTCAAAATATTGTTATTCTACAGTATTGCAATGATGGATGAAGGAAGCAATGATTGTTCGCAAATTAATGGAAATTAATGCCGCCAACCTTGGTCACGTTTTTAGGAAGCAATGCCCCAACCCTGGCTGACTTGCTATGCCAATTGTCCGACCCTGGGGTAGGAATATTTGTCGTATTCGCTACAAATACCCCAAGGGTTTGGAATTGATGGTGCCATTAATTTAAACTTGCGCTTCATATATGCAAATTAAGTGCTGGTTGGCTTGAAGTGTATGGTAAATCAATAGAAGTTCCCTCAGGAAAGAGGTTGGTGTCATTTTTTCCCCAAATCAATAGTCGCTCGATTAATATTGCAGTTTCCGAGTGCAACGTTTGAGAACGTTTACTATTTTCTTGGTAAATCAGTTCCTGGCCTTAATCAGATACGGGAATAAAAAATTAACGCACTTCAGACACCGGTCAATCTGCACTGACGTGAAATGGAAAAAAGAAAAGAAAAAGAAAAAAAACTGAACCTGTCAAAATCTACCGTGTATGCTGATATGCGAAAAACGTTAACCGTTCGATAAGGTGAATTCCCTTGATAACATAATATAAGTTGTGCGAAGAAATTCCAGGGTATATACTATTTCGAAAAATACTTTTCAGTCACGCCCCCAGAGGCATTCAAAAAGTTCGGTTGTTATCTGACTCGGTTAACGATCTCAGCTAGTTATTTAGTCATTCATGTATGTGGTTTTGTCTGTTTTACTTCAGCAACGCAAGCTATTTGGAACGTTAGGAGACCCCCCCTTTTTTTTTAGGAAAGTTAGTGGATACGGATCGCAGAAATCTAAGTCCGATTGAAAATTACTCCATATCATTCAGGAAGACGAAGTAAACTAATCTTTTGTCGGGGAGTTTTGCTCGCCCGGCTTATTCGTTTCCTGTTTCTAATGAGTGACCAGAAATGGACAAAAAAGGCTGCTCATATCGGCCAACGCTTTTCTTCGTCTTTATTCCTGAAGATGTTTATCAGAAATTTTCCAGTATACTAAGCGACTAGATATTATTTGTCTTTCGAATGATGATTTTACTTTATCATTCGAATAGGTGGTTTTCACTGTCACGCAACGAAAAAAACATAGGCACGCAAGGCGCGCAAGAGTTATTTTTTGTGAACTAAAAGTCTCGGAGATAGGAGCATTCATGGAGCTGTTTCCAGTAATGATTTGGTTGATTTGACAAGTTTTTTTGGTTGCAATGTACAGCAAGAAAGAAACTGGGAATTTATGATGTACATATGATGTTACATCGGTAATGGTAAAATAACTAAATAGTAAGCCAAAAGATGTTTGACTGAACAAACTACAGTTATCTGACACGTCTCCAGATTATTGTAGATATCATCTTATTTTCTAACAGGCAATTTGATTCGTTCTTTGATACAACACACACTGTGATTGGTGTGACACGCGCACATACTTAACTCCCTCACTCACCCATCACATAGCCCTTCCAACCCCCAAGAGGAACTTTTGCTCAAAAATACTCAAATTTAGAGAACTTTTCGCATTTTAAACGGTCGTAAGTTTACCCTTTTTACACAACACAACGTAACAACACTACTTCACCAAACATAGAAAGAACGAGAAAAAACCTCTTTGACACGTTGAAAGTCTGATTTAATTAAATTGCTCTTTAACTTGTTGCCACGCAGTCTTCAAAGAACATTTGAACAGTTTTCATACTTTTTACCTTTAAAAATATCGGACTGAAAAGAATGTCATAAAATTTCCATCAAATAAAAATATTAAACTGCTACTGCAGAGACGTAAAAACCGTCGAGATATGAAAGCTTCTTTTTAGTTTAATATCCTGGGAACAATAGCCGATAGTGAACTTGTCAGCTCTAATTGAATTTACTCCCATATAAAAAACAAAATTGTTAAGTTACCATTTGTAACTAAAGATAGCAAACATCTCATGGGAAAGAGTGGTAACGATTCGTCAGCACTAATTGAATTTCGTCCCTTGTGAAAAACAAGAGTGTCAAATTACCCTTTGTAACTAAAAAATAAAAATATCTCGTTATATTTGCATGCAACAAAAACAAAACAATCGTCACCTAAACTTACTATCGTAAACTTTAGAGCTGTTTCAAATCTAAATAGTCTCGTCTCCTCTAAAACATGTCCTAAGAACTAGAAGCGACTATTCGTGACCTCTAATTGAATTTATTCCTTGTGAAAAACAAAAGTATCTAGTTACCTTTGTAACGAAAAATAAAAATATCTCGTTGCATTTGCATACTACTAACTCACGAACTGTTTCAACCTCAAGGCTCATCTCGTACGTAACTAAAATCCTCAGCCTAACCCACAGAAAATGTCGAAGTAACCCCAATATATGAATACTTCCTCCTCTTTTATAGAAGAATAAATATGGCCGTTCTAAACTGTTTCAGGATCAAATCTTCTCACATACCATTTACCTTTACAACAAGAAATTTGATTGGCTGTTTATAGCAAATCCAATCTGATTGGTGTGACAAACATACATCTCTCACTCACTCACTCATCCATTGACCCGTCCATAACATACCCGACGCGCCGACTAAGAGGTATTTTTTTTTACAAAAAAAATAACTCAATAAATCGAAAACTACTTAGAGGATAAAGTCAAGAAAATTTAATATTATAGGAGACAGGTATAGAGGACACTTCTCCAAGTTTTGGGTCTCTGCGTTTTCCCAAACTTCAGATATTCGTCGAAATGTTTTGCGCAAATTTACAGAGCCCAGGAAGGAGCCGCCATGTTAGTGGAGCTCTGTGCTCCACCAACATGGCGGCCGGAAAATAGTGCAAACATCTGGAACTTACTTTGGCTATCTAGGCGACTGATTGTCTGAACTGAAACAACAACCATTTACAAAAGCACTTTTCCTAACACTTTAGCTCCTAAAAAGGCTAAAAATCAGTAGATAAGTGTATATTTTTTCCGCGAACGCGATCGAAGCGGTATGTCACGCACCGCCATAACTCTGAACTTCAAACGGCGCTGGTTTCCAAACCAAGCACGCTATTAAGCTGAAAAGTTGTAGACTGATAAATTTAGATCCCGTTATGCCTTATGAGGATAAAAATTTTCGTGGCTCTTTAGTTTTGGATTTTGGAATTTGATGACGTCAGGTGAAAACAATCTATAGTGTGACCGTCTCTGTCACCACAATTATTTTCTATTCCCCTGACTGAGCCAGCGATATCTAGCGCAAACAAATCATGAACCGGTAGGTACGTAATGTATGGGGTCATATACCAATGGAGACTGGATACGAGATAAAACTAAATATGGCGGACGAAGCAAAGGTCAAACATCTCGAGAGGAAAATTGCCGTCGCAAGAAAAGAACTTAATAAACTAAGGAGTGATATGAATTCCATGAAGAAAATGTTTGTTCACAAGTGCAAACAAGTTAAAGAAATGGTCGAGACAGGTAAGGTTCCTCAGAATTTTTCACAAACACTTCAGTTTCACGCACCCGATCGACATGATCGAACTTGAATTCGATTAAGTTAAGTTCGATGGGGCCGTTCGATGGTTGAAGGTGAAATACATTCATTTAAAAATGGGAGTTATATAGGAACAATGTCCGTGATTTCTGAATGTTTCGTTCCTTTTGGGTATCTTATGAGTAATGCAATGTAATTACGTTAGCGAGAATATGTAGAAGACTCTGTTATCCAAGCCTAAATTGTTTCCCAGTTGTCAGACGTCTTCGTGTTGATCTCCGTCTTCGTGGGGATCTCCAGGGGTCCGGGGTATCCTCCCCCAGAAAATTTTTGAAATTTTAATGCTCAAGGATGTCATATAGTCTGGTTGAGTGCAACCTGGGGGATCTAACGTGTCAAAATTGTATTTCATTTTCACAACTATATTTACCATCGTTTTCAAAGAGATTCATTTTTATTTCAGTATGGCCAATCGATGAAAATCGATCATCAGAAGGCAATCGATATAATCAATATAATCGATTTTAATTAATCAGTTATTATCGATCGCCTCGACAGAGCTTGACATTGCAACCACTGGAGTCGCCAATACGACTAGATTTTTTTCATTGCCTTTTCACACTTGGTTGCCAGGCTGGCCCCTAAGATATCTTAATTCTTTGTATTTTTTCTTATCATTTTTATACCCATCAAATGAGTGGAATGATTGTTGAATACCAAACTATACTTCTTGTTTTCACACATGTACTGTAGCCCATGAAACGGTGTTCTTCTTGTGCAATGATTTTTTAAGATGCGAAGTGAAATCGACATCTCTCATTGACAATATTCTGTATCTGTACCTAAGATTTTGGTGAAAACTATAGTTTGTATTGTTGGAAAGCTAAGCATTTGTATAGATTTTGGTTATCGAAGAATAAAGCCTACACAACATTTACATGTGTAAACAAGCTGAAGGAAAATTGACTATGCAAGTTTGTTTATCCATATCACATGTGTCGTGTTTACTCGTCTGGTTACTTGACAAAGCATGCAGTAAAATGTTACAGTTTCATTTTTTCTGTAACACCATTTTCATTGGCAAATGTAATTCCCGATAATATGAAAGAAAAAAACTGTCCATAATTTATGATGAATCATGTTCAATGATAAAATTGAAAACAAGTTGTAATACATTTCAGGCAAAATATTATTTACATGCAGATATTGGATTTTGCTATTCCAAATGACTCGACCACATTCATAATTGTTAAACAGTTAACAGTTGACTCCCTCAGTGCAACGAAACCATGTATAAAATAATTGTTTGGAAATTAATATCTGACAAAAGTACAACTGAGAACCAAAGTGAATTGGTACTGATTACCCCCATCAGATGGTGCATTATAGTATTAAGGACGGTGCCTAATGGCAGTGAGGCTGGAGGTGGCCTTGTTTTGACACAGACCTCACTGTTTTTGTTGTGTAAATCAAGTTGTTCTAATGCTTACTATGTGCATTTACATGACAACAGCAGAGAGGTCTGTATCAAAGCAAGGTCACCTCCAGCTTTGCTGCCATTCAAAGGCCAGTTCCCCAAGCAGACAACTGTAAAATGGTTTATTGGGCCACAGGCCAAATATATAAATGCATTTACCACAAAAAAAAAAATTTGGATTTGATATTTATACACATCTAAGTATCTAAATAATTTACCCTAAGTTTCAAACAATGCACAGTCAAGTTACAATGAAGGAGCCAAAAATAGAAAATTTCAAGTGGTCCTCCATAACGCTAAAATTCAGCCTATTTTTGACACCTTGACCTTTGTATTAAAGATGCTCTTTTGTACTTAAAATGTTTGTCCCTGGACACCTTTTATGATGAAAGTCAGAAAGTTCAAATGAAACAAGTCTATCACAGATTTTTCAGCCCATAATGTAGACAAACCTACTGATCTAAGGACGAAGAAACATAGAACAAAGTCTTTTTTTATGGAGCTTATTTGCTACATTTGTTCTGTTTCCTCCCCTCCTACATGTAGACTGAAACAACAAATTGATAAAAACAAACAAAACAAAAACAAAACAAAAACAAAAAAACAAAAAACAAAAAAACACACGCACAGTTATCACTGAGCGTATCTTGTTTCTGCGGTTGCACAGGTCGATAAATAAGTAAATAAATAAATAAATAAAAATGTTTAACACCTATTTCTATTTCATAACTAATTTATTTATGAGATTCACACCAAGCTGAAGCATGTGTTAGATGACACCAGAAAAGTCATGAAAGATTGCTGTATTATTCTACTGGAAAAAAAAAACAACAACAGCAACAACTTGCCATCCTTCCTTTGCTCTTAAGAAAAGTAGGAAGTTACAAAATGTATTCCTGAACCAGATAACTGAGTAACATTCTTTTTTGTCTCCATACACTAACTACAGTATTCTTTCCTCAGGAAAACAGGAAAGCATCCCACAGGATAGTAACAAGGAACTCATCTCTGGCAACAATCCCCAACAGCAAAATACTCAGATATCATTTTATCCTGAAATGATGCCAATTGGGTTTGTTCAGTCTTGCTTCAAAGAAAAGAATGGAATTCCTAGACAGCCCAGTGTTTGCCCAGCGGCTAAGGCTAAGCTTTGTGTTTCAGTCAGAGGATTTACCAACCCTGGACACTGCTTAGATGGATTGGAGAATTTTTCTCATGTTTGGTAAGGTTGAAACAAATCTACCATTTACTTGTTAATTTATGCTTCTGATTACCTTTAGAGTGGTTTTCAATTTAGTGTCAAAAGTAATCAGGCAATTACTTTGGTTTTGATTTTACTCTTACTACGTTCTGAGATTGGCTGAGTAGTCTAAATGGTGAGTAATTGGTTTGGGTTTGGTTTTATGACACTCAGTTGAAAACCACTCTAATCAATCAATCAATCAATCAGTTGATCGATTGATTGATCAATCAATCAGTCAGTCAGTCAATCAGCCAATCAATTAATCATTTGATTAATCTATCAATCAACCGATCAATCAATTACTGCCTGTTTATATTGAAAATTTTATTTTCAATTTTCTCATGTGTCTGTTGGTTGAAACAAATCTGCCATTTACGAGTACAATACATTCTTTGTACATTGTACTCTTTAGTTCGATGGTGGTGTGATGGTGCTGTAGGTTAATCACATGTAGAAGGAGCTGAAGAAGGTGGCTTATAAGCATATATGACAATGTATGGAGATGTACATGATATAGATATTTTTTGTTAGCAGGAAGATGGGGTGCTTGTAACTAGAATTGTACAGTGTTGTTGTTTGCGTTGTGTAGTTATTAATCATAAACCAAGCTGGGCCTTTGTTATTATAACAAAGGCCCAGTTTGGTTTATTATAACAAAGGCCTGGCTCAGTTTTTTTTTTAACAGTTTGTTTAACTGGAGTTCAGCGTCGGACTGATGGGCCCCTTGGCTCGTATGTAGACTCCACAGTATTTTTAAAAATGGACCCTTCAGTAACTACATGTATATTTGTCTTAATGAAGTGTACTACTCAGTGTCTTGTAAATTTCCTAACACTGCCTTCCTCTCTGATAGGATTGTGTTTCTGTTTCACAAGAACACCAACAAGGCTGTCAAAGCTAAAGTTAAGCCCCCCCGTTTAGACGGTACCAAGGTTGGGGTGTTTGCCTCCCGCAGTCCTCACAGACCGAACCCTATTGGCCTTACATTGGCAAAGCTTGATGGCATTGTTGGTAACACACTGTTACTGTCCGCTATCGATCTCTTAGACGGCACACCTGTGCTTGATATCAAACCATATGTTCCAGACTATGATAAACCCCCAAACTTAGTTGAAGATAAATTGGAGCTGGAAAGCAGTGGTAGAACATTGTCGAAAAACAGCGATATTTCTCGAAGTCAGGAAACTGCACCAGTCTCGCCAGGTTCACAATTGGTTGATCAAAGCTGCACGGTGTCAATACAGCAAATTCTGGATTTGCAATCCGAACCAACTACACGTGCTCTAAGTATTGCAGAATGGATAAGAAAGCCTCCTATCGGTGAGTTGGAAGTTAAATTTTCTGATGCGGCTATAGAACAAATCGGTTGTTTCCATGGGAAAAGGCACCCCCTTCTAAAAGAATTGCACAGGAAAAGTGTTGATTTGTCAGTTCATAGATGTACTTGTCTACAGAAGCTTAAGCTTGGGTCAGAGACCTTCACTGGTGAGGAGCCTGGATCGTGTGAGCTAGGGGACAATCAAATCGTAGGGAACCCTTGGATAAAGCCTTGTGATGCTGGTACATGTAGACCTGTCAATACAGTTGTCGACTCTTATGGCTCTTGTTCAAAAACGTCTTTGAATGAGAAAACAAATGAATCAATTGACGATGCGAAGCATTATGGTTCGCAAGACGAGCTCTCACTCAAAGGAAAAAGTCCTTTTCTGAGCGAAGAAGTTGGCGGAGACTTGAAAGAAAGCGTTCCCCAACCTGTAACTGACAGTGAACTTCTGCAGCCGTCCGATGTGTGTATTTATCAACTAGAAATGCTTTCATCCCCAGAGGAGGCGATGCAAGCTATTACCGATATTCTAAGGGCAGACCCTAGATCGGTTTACAGACGAAACTGTTGTCAAGATAAATTGTATTCCTTTAGCATAGACACGATGAATGTGACTTGCAATTTTGAAGAATCGACGGTTGAAGTTTTACGAGTAGAGCCCGTGTTTTACAGGAAGCTGAAATGAAACACACGATTGACCAGGTTGAATTATGATTCCACCGACAAAATTCAATGTTAATTTTATGTTTGAAACTTGCACTAACAATCAGAATTATGTCGGTGAAAGGTTTCAAATTTCCTACTTCCTTCAAATTTTCGGGTAAATGTTGGGAAAAAAGAAAAGTTGCAATCGAATTATATGTCGATATATGCTGCCTTGAGTCACATCAAGTCCCTCCTAACTGGTATGGTGACTGAAATACAATAATTATTAACTCGTATACATAAAGACTAAAGCGTATTACAGTTCAAAATATGAACCGTTGTATGTTGTGCACTTTTGCAAAGGTAAAGTAGTTAAATATAACTCATGTAATGTTCTTTTTCTGATTATTCTCTCCGGCATACTTAAGATATTGACCGCGACACGCATTAGCAGCAGGTAATGTAAGTTCTGTCACGTGACAGCGACGTAATTAGAACATCAGATGGAAATCGCACACCTGCCCTTGATTAAATAATTCAAAAACTCATCTCTAACTCAGCTTACAACTTACATATGTACATATCAAATGTTCTGCCGGCTGCGATAAGCACAGGTCGATATCTTTGCATTGACCATTCCCTAAAATTCTCTGTCGTTATAACACTAACTGCCACACGGACATTGTAACCGTTGAAGAGATTGTCGTAAAGGTGGTTGCAACGAAAAAATTGCTTTCACAATGAATCATCGGATATCGCCTCAAGATGATTTGATTCTTCAAACAAGCCTTTCTGTGGCGGATGATGCATATTCACTTGGTAGCACGTTCACTCTGCAAGACCGAGTGGAAGCAATTGAACAGTCTAGCGAAGAATTTTACCAAATGGTAAGTAAAAGATCGGCGCTGTACGAAGGGAAAAATGTTCCCACGCAACAGAAGAGAACAGGGTGTCGGTCGCATTTTTCTTGCTCAAACGTTCATAAGATTTTTTGATTGATAACCACCCACAGTAATTAATATAAATTGATGAAAAATGATGTCCTCTGTTATCATGAACCCACGAAGAAATTGATTTTCATAGACGTTTTTTTTGTTCAAAATCTAACATAAGGGATCGAAACGTCTTCTGCAGGCAAACCTATTTTAGCCGGCGATGTCTATTAAATTGTAAATTTCCTTACTGACAATAAATTGGCCTCAGCACAAACACAATAGTTCCTGATTTGTTTTTTAAGCACCCTTCGAGGCTTTAATTTAATGTAATCAGGCTCTACAAATTATTTTGGTCAGGTGCTAAAAGGTCGCATACGAAAAACAACTTTAATAATTCGATAGCACTCATTATACCTGCTAAAATACTCTTTAAATTTAAGCGGTTGAAGGAGAGCTCCATCTTTTTAAGTAATGGCGTTTAGTCGATGGTCACGTGTGGACGTTATAGAATGTAAAAAATATATTGAAATGATTTTGTAATCTAATTCCCTAGTTTCCAAACAAAACAAGAGCTACGGTAAAAAACATATCTTTGTTACACGAGGCTCGACGTGAAGGACTTTCCCTTTGAAAATCCGTTATTTTACAAAAGCAATGTATATGGAAATTTTTCCACTTATTTGTATGTCATATGATATTACAGGAATATAAATCGTTTTACGAGTATTGCCTTTGTTCTCCTAAGTAGAAGCTAGCAATACGCACTGTATGCAAACAAAACTGTCAGATGTCTTTTGTTCAAGTGTGCCAACCCTTTTATAATTAAAAGATCGCATCGTGTCAAGTGTCAACAAATCTTTAGATACTGGTACCTAATTACCACGGAGTGGCTTCACTGGGGTTTGGCTTTCACTGGAGCCTTGATATATCGACGTCCGAGAGAATGAAATCAGAAATCGCCATGAGGTTTTTGCTAGAAAGTAAATTGAACAATTTATTGCTAAATTTATAGTGGAACTGCACGATTCTTAGCTTGCAGAAATGAAAAAAAAGTTAACTAATAAATAGGATTTAGGAATGGTGCATCCACGGAGTGGCTCTTAATCCACTTCAAGATCGTTCTGGAATAGCCCTTTTCATGGTTAGTTTTTCTCATTTGTAATCCATGTGGATGCGAGACAACTTCGGGCTGAAACTACAAAATAGCCCGAAATTGCTTCATGCTAGATTATATTGTAATGTAAATGAGAAAAGTTAGCTGTGAAAAGGGCTATTAAGAGGTGTTGGGTTTTGAAGACTTTAGTTTGTTGTCTACGCTATCTTTTTTGGATTTTTTTTTCCCTGCTGGCAAAAAGCAGAATTTTCATGTTTATACTCCATAGGTCAAGGACGAAATGAGAGAAAAAGGAATTGAAAGAGAGCAAGCGATGGATTCGGTTCGTCTCCAGAGATTGATCGATGTGTGTGATACTAAAGAAAATACTGCACTGTATCTACTACAAGAATGGAATTACGAGCCACAGGTAGATAAAAAAGGCAAATGCTTGACGTTGCAAAGTTTCGTCTTCCTCCATCCTGTACTACAAACCTCCACCTTTGTATCTCCTCCTCCAGCCCACTCCCTTTCTTTGCACTTTTTTCGGGTAGTGCCTTTTTCCTTGCGTTCCTTGGACGGTGTATGGTTACGGGCTTTTTACGGAACGGAGAGGAAAACTGACAACTGCTTAACACAAATGAATTGTGGGGCCTCTTAGCCGGAGCTTGTGATTTGTCGCTCACTGTATATGCGTATTGATAAGTGTTTTTTGTTTTTTTTTAATTTTCCCACCCTTAAAAGTTGCTCTTATCAGTCTCCGCCAGGGATATGTTAAAACCCTCGCCAAATGTAGACAAAACTATACCAGGGTGTTTTCCGAACCCGCAAAAAATATGACCGAACCAATGAAAATTAATGCAATTAATTAATTAATCTTTGTAGGCTGCTTACATAAGGTTCACAGATCAGATTACTATTTAATTTAGGTTTGCAGATTCCTTAACCTCCTGAGCGATTCAGGGGTAAATTTAAGTGTTGTGCAAGACCTTTCACACAACACTCCATTACACATAGCTGCGACCAAGAACTACGTCTCGCTGGCAAAGTTTTTAATTGACAGTTATCCCAAGATGCCTCTAGCTACAAACGATCAGAGCGAACTTCCGGTTGAAACTGCAATAAGATACGGACATGATGACGTGGCTGCTTTCCTTATAAGGAGAATGGATCACAGAAGGCTAGTACATTACGTGGTATCGTAACACGTTTTGATCAAAAGGGAAGAACCTCCTTTTGGCTTCAAAATATGCGACGATATTTGTCCTCAGACATTATCTGTTTCCGAGAAGCCAATTTTGACCTTCGAGGAACAGTATAACAAATATTCAAGCCAAATGGAGGTTGCTGCGTTTAATATGAAATAGGCTTACAAAAGTTCACTGTTTTTGGAAGACATCTTTTCCAAGCAGTTAAACGTCAATTGAATTATGCTGGCTTCCGAAACTTGGAAAGTTGTGAAAAGATATTGCTAATCTGTTATATTTAGCATTATTTAATTCTAAACCTTGGATAATGCACTTTAGCTTCTGTCTTTCTGTTTGGGAGGCGCGGTGGCCTCATGGTTAGTGCGCTCGTCTCTCGATCGAGCGGTCCGGGTTCGAGCCCTGGCCGGGGACATTGTGTTGTGTTCTTGGGCAAGACACTTTACTCTCACAGTGCCTCTCTCCACCCAGGTGTATAAATGGGTACCGGCGAACTTAATGCTGGGGGTAACCCTGCGATGGACTAGCATCCCATCCAGGGGGGAGTAGAAATACTCCTAGTCGCTTCATGCTACAGAAACCGGGATAAGCTCCGGCCTGGTGGGCCACTTGGCTCGTATGCAGACTTTACCTTTTACCTTTCTGTTTGGTTCACTCAATCTCGTTACCATGCAGCCATTTTCCCCGTGTTTAACGGCATACATATAGAGAGTGCGTGTGGCAAGTGTCTCTTTATAGCTTAAAATTTTTCGTCGGTTTAATAAGGAAAGTTCTGTCGGAAAAATGACTAAAAGCTGCACATTTGGTACAGGTAACTCAGATACCTAGAGTTTAGGGTAGGACCATTATATTCTGAGGAGGGGGGAGGGGGTGATTGGGCAATTTTCTGGGGCATGAATTTTTTTTTCTCACCCTTAGGTTGTGCAAAAATGTTTTTAAGTCAAACACAGGACATGGATAGTAGAAAGCACTTACTCGATTTTTTTCCCATGGCTCTCATTGGGTCTTGCACCTCGCTGGAGGAATTTAAAAACGCAACAATCACCGGTCATCAGGGAAATCACATGATTATCGTGACGCCGTCCTTTTTAAAATTTCTCCGGTTTGAAGAGCGTTTTAGAAAAGCTCCGTTTTCGTGGTGGATTAATGTGGACGGTAGGCCTTAGCGTAGAACAAAAACTGCGTTTTCAAATTTTGCGGTGTAGCGTGGACGCTGCCTGAATGAAGCAGAAAAGCAGCAAAAAGTTCACTGGAAGATTAAAAAACTAATAAATTATTGTTTCAGTTCACTTAGTTGAGACAGATTTTAGTATAAAAATAAGCTTATCCTTCCAGCTAAGTTTGTTACCTTACATTTAGTTCTTGTCCTTTTATACTTCCGTGAACTTCAGTGAACTCGATCGTTTCTGAGCAGCGCAATCTGTTGTTGTGATGATGACAGCCACGTAAACAAGTAAACTCTTGCTTCATTTGACTTGAACAAGGCGTATAATTTTTAGCAACGCCACAACTTCGGAGATTCCCTTTAACCCTCTGTCGTTTGTCGAATTTTACCAGAATTTAGACAACTTTGGAGGTGATCATGCGAAGACCATTTCGGAAGAAAACTGTTTCGCTCGCTTTCCTGACATTTTCATTCAACTCAGAATTGAGTGAATAACAACGTGCGACAAATGTTCCCGCCTTTTCTTACCATCACTTCGTTTAGACGAAACTGAAATGTCCACAACACTCTCTCATTTATCCTATCGCGGACTCATGGAATATTTGTTAACTATTTAGTTAAACAATCAAGATGGGTTGAGACCTGAACATGCAAACGTAAAATTACAATTTTTAGAACTTGGGGATATTTTAACAACTATTCCATGAGCAAAAGAGGCAAAATCGGGCTCGTATCTAACAATGACTAATGGAGTGATTGTTTTATTACATTCTGCAATCAACTAGATAATGTAGACATTTCAATGTGATCTAAATGACAAGACGGTTCGAGACTGTTGGAAATAGAGGAAAGATTTGTAACTTTGAGTTGAATGAAACGTGTGGAAAGCGAGCGAGACAACCGAGAAAGAGTTTTCTTCTGAAATGTTTCTCGTACAATCTCCTCTCAAGTGTCAGAAAATTGTTACAAGCCGAGTAAGGTTCACTGAAAGAATCGATGTTACAGCGTTGCTGCACATATTGTACGCCTTGTGCAAATCAAATGAAGCAAATATTTACACCGCTCCTGAAGTATAAAAGGACAAGACCCAAATGTAAGGTAACAAACTTTACTGAAGTGGTTTTGCTAATTTTCTGCTAATAGCTGTTTTTAGTTTCCGAAAGAAATTGTGTCGGGTTTTAGAGACTCCGGTATGAATGTGCTTGCTGCTTTTCTTCTCCATTCAGTCGCTTTTAATAAAAGCTGTTACAAGCCATTTAAAAACATTTTCAAATAAGCTCATTTGTTTGATTTCGCATCAAAATCATTGAGAAAATTTGTGGCTTTTTGTTTCCAGGATGGCATTTTCCATCAGCCTAGTATTTACGCGGTAGAAAGCTCACAGAGTCTGCTGTTTTTAGCCACTTTTTTTTCAGGGAAACTTTTACCTCCCGCCGACAAATTTGTAAGCTAAGTGACACTTGCAACACTCATTTTCCATATGAGGGGAAACACTGGGTATGGCTGATAAAAATGATTCAGTGAACTAATCAGAAAGCTAGAAATGCACTTTCCGAGGTTGAGAATTTAATAACATAAGATATTCTCCAGTCCTGCGACGTATTTTAGACCAATTGCGCTCAAGAACTAAAAGATTTCATTGATGAATTGACAATAAAATGGGTAACAATTATAACTGGCCATGTCAAAGCAAATTCTGTTCGTATAAAATGAATTTTTAGCTTCACAACTTAGTGTTTTTTAATTTTTTTCAACTCCCTTATTGCTCGGATCATGTTCCTTCAGTTACTAGCATACAAAAGAAAGTTAACTGTACGCGGTACTGTAATTTCTCGATCGTCCAGCATTTCTTTGATTGCTGTAACATATCTCTAGAATTGGAAACTTGTTCAGGGCGACACAGCAAAGAGCAGCTTCGCTAAGCTTGGTGAAAATGACCGAAGAGTTTAAAATGCAGGTTAGATAACTGAATAATTGCTTAATTTATCTCCGAAATAGGAAAAATAACTGTTATGATTTCGGTTTGGTAGCAGTCGTTAACATGAATGAATGAACGAACGAACGAACGAACGCAAACGAATGAATTAACTTTATTGACGTGTGTAAAACCAACTTGCAGAGGGAGAACCCTGTGCTAACAGGGGACACTTAACTAAGATTTAATGACCCATCGTCCTCGCAAAAATACACTGGGACCTTAAAAATTAACTTCTTTTGTCGTTAAACACCTTTGATGGTGAAAGACATGTACATATCTGTTATTGAAAATTTAACTTTAAGAGCGTTTGAATGTTTTAAGTCCTCACTGTTTCCCTTACGATTTCTTGCTCATCCACAAAAGAAAACCATCGTGGCCGTACTGGATTGTCTTATTTCTCCACGTTGGCCACACCCACCGTGCCTACCATCTGACATTGTCCCATGCCTGTCATGGCAACAGCTTAACGACACGCCCACTCACTTTCACGTGACCTATGACATCCTGGAGAGTGACGTCAATGGTAGATTACCGGATGAAGCTGAATATGAGTGCACTCCTAAGTCTTGTTATTACAATTTGGCCAAACATTGTCAACAAACAGTAAACAAGGTAGATAAGATATCTTCAGCAATTCCAGTAATAAATTGTTAAACAAGCACTTTTTATCTTGGTTCTTGATATTTGATTCACGTTAGAAGTCCCAGAAGAGCACTTAAGACGAACGCTAAAACGTCAAGAAGAACCGACTAAAACCAAAGGAGAATACGTTAGCAACTGAATAGATGCTAACACATAGAAAACTCTGCAAAGCGTCTAAGGATCCTTCAACCGTTAAAACTATTTTGAGAAAAGTGTCATGGCTTTTCCCCAAAAATGTTTGGCGACTGTCTATGCCTTTGATTATTTTCAGTCCATTGATTGCTGCGCTAAACTTTCTTTGTTGATGTTTTGTATTCCTCACAGGAAATTTTAAATCACGTTGTGATTAAGATGCTGACAAAAAGAAAGTGGGAAAAATATGCTTCGTTCTGGTTCAGGTAAGACTGAATCTCAATTTCCTTTTTAGCTACTCTCTTAAAAACTTTTACATGTTGACATTCGATAAATAAAAGTCTGCAAGGACCACTCTCGACAAATCTCGAGAAATCGCATACATGTATGGTTAGCTATTTATAGAGAAAAATTTTATCAAGATTTAATCACTCTAGCTGTGGCTCTGCAGTAAACTAAATTATTAGTCTAGATATCGTCCATTGATTCAGTCTGCTCTAGTCTATTTAATTTTTGTTTTCCTAGACGAGTGTATTTTTGCTTTGCAAATTGTAAATTGTTTTAAACAAATCTTGAGCAGTTTGTTATGTGTTTGTGAAATATTCAAAAAAAGAAAATCCTAGATCTTTACCGTTTCTCAGCAACTTAACACACGTGATATATTTCGTATATCCATTATCGCACATCTATTCCAGTTTCCAATAAGTGATTTTCCTACTCTCCATTACTTTTGCTATGGCGGAAAATCATCCAAAAATTGCTTTATGTCGTATTCATTTGAAAAATTCCCCGGAATTGGCTTTCATTGCCAGCTAGTTCAATTTCAAACCGAGAATACGAGACATGAAAGATCCATTGACCAGCTTCTATAGTGACTTAATTTCTGTCCTGGTTTGAAATCCTATCAAAAAGTGACTTTTTTCTATTTACGGGCTTTCTATCCAAGCCTGGAAAACCTTGTCAGCTAGATATGAGCTCCAGATATTTGCAATTAAATTATTTATTAATTGACTGGCAGGTTTCGCGCATGGAATTACACGATATTCCTGACAGCTCTCAGTACCGATTTCATGATGGCTGCGAATTCTGTGGATCCAGTGCGTTTTGGGAAAACACGTTTCTTTCAGTTCCTTGAAGTCTGGGTTATCTCCATGACTTTGTGGTTTATAATTGACGAAATCTCTGAGCTCAGAAGGTACAGTCTTTGCTAAATAGGGTAAGAACTAAAAAAGCGCTGAAAGTTATGTTAAGTATTAAAAAAATGCCGATTTGGATATGATGTGTATGTCTGATATGATGATCAGTCACGTTATTTTGAAATAATATGGCAACGTATAAAATTATTTTTAAATTGAAGGAACCTGAAAATAATAGTTTAATAAGGTATAACATCACTTAGGAGATAGTAACAAACCATGAAGAAACAAGGATGGTCAAGGATGAAGAAGATTGACACGGATTACAAACAACGAACTTGAAAATTTTAGACTTAACTCTTCAAGATGCCCAAACCGTAACATAGCGCCTTTAAGAGTATTTCAAAACATGGATACGATCTTTAACTGTCTCGTACCTTTAAAGGATAAAGATGAATTTGTGCTATGGCCACTTTACGAGACGACGAGATAATGTTAATATGCCAGTTCTTAGCTAAGAATCTCAGCTTTTTTATCTTATACTTACTTTTCTTAAATTTTCAGAGAACCAGTCGCCTACATCAAAGATGCCTTCAACTATTTCGATCTGTCAGGATACTCTCTCATTCTGGCGACCTTCCTCTTTAGATTTCTTGGAAGTGATCTCCAGTGGACTTGCGCTTCTTTGGCAATCGGCATTAATTATATCGGTATTTTTAAGTACTCAGGTGCAAACCAGTAAGTAGAAGATTTATGAGTCAATGACTTTGATGTTTATTATCGCAGTTGACTTCATCCTGCTGATACATTGTTTATATATCGTGCAACATATTGTGGTGGAGCGATCTCGATCAGTGCTTATTAGAGCTTGTTGTCTGCTATGGTTCCTCGATTCAGTCTCTTATTATTAAAAACTGGATAATTGGATAATGCAATTCGAGAGTTTTCATTGGCTTAGCCATCATGGGGTATCAGCCTTTACACCATGTTCTACAAATAAAGCAAGCGTACGCTTGAATTGAGGCCTTTTTAAATTTTATTTTAGCGTAGTTTTCTAACTTTTTTGGGGGGGGGGGGGAGGGGGGGGGAGTTTAATAAGACAATTATTCCACTCGGGCTTGTTGCATATGAGCTGATTATAGCCAACTCGGCACCACGCGCCTTGTTGGCTATCTATCTCATATCCAACGCGCGCTCGTGGAATAATTGTTAATTATATCTCTCAGTTACTACACGCGCTGTAATTGATCAATTTAGTGGACCGTATTCTACTGCATGGCCTGCTAAAATTTAAAGCTGTTTTTGTTGCCAAAATGTTTCGTGATTTTCTCCAAGTCTTCATAACTTTTATAGCAAGTAAAAATTTGAAACTTTCTTTTACTTTATAGTGTGTATTAAAACGTGCTAACGACTTAACAACGATTTCAAATTGACTCGTTTTGCTTTCGACGTGCGCCAGAAAGTTGAAGCCGTTCTGCGTGGATAGAAATCGAAAAAAAAAAAACCGCCAGACACACAGTAGAGATATAACCCTCGTTTTTTTCTCCTTCAATTTATGGCCCGTGCGCTTCGCTCTTGGGCCATAAATGGAATGGGGAAAAGCTCGGTTTGTAACTTAAAGTACGGACCTCAAACTCGGTTAGTAAGAGGTATGTAAGATCGTATACTTGATTTATTTACAGAAATACTGGACTGTACATAAAATGCCTTGGCAAGGTCATCTACAAGGACATTCCGAGATTTCTGACGGTGTTTAGTATTATTCTGGTGACATTTTCAGTTTCATTCTTCTTGGCTATCAGAGCGGACAAATCCAGGTTGGAAGAGAAAGCACTGAAAAACAAGTAGGTACAAAATACGCCTGTCTATAACAAGCTATTTTAACTGGGCTTGACTGATTTAATCTCATTCTCACTGTTTGCTTAATGATACAGAATTATCAGTCTCTATAACAAGAGGAAAATTAGAGAGACGCTTTCTGGGGAGAGGTATTGATAGTTATTCAATACAACGGCAAACAATACAAATCGTTAGTCACTCCTCTAGGGTCCTCAACGGGTTTTTAAGGAAAAGGTAAATTTATTATGGAAAAAGGCAAAAAGAAACTAAATTATTCACACATACGATCGGTCAATTATAAATAAGGAATCGAGAAATTACGGAAAAGGCAACGGTTTTGGAAGTATAGAAAAGGGTCAGAGAAAGGTTCGAAAAACTTTCATTTAGGTTCACATAAGGCCTTTTCAGGATGTTTCGAACACATGCAGACAGACTTAATCAACGTAATTCATCCAAGTATTTTAAAGTGCTGGTCAATATATATGGGTTATTGACCAAGCTTGTTCGGTCAAGATGGCTGGATATTGGCCAAGTTCTTTTTTTGCGTGTTTATGGACCGAGACGGAGTCGAGGTCCATAAACTCGCAAAAAAAGAACGAGGCCAATATCCAGCCATCTTGACCGAACAAGCTTGGTCAATAAAGAATTTATTATATGGGTTTCGGGGAAATTTTTCTTGCGGAACACGGCGGGTAATCCCGAGCGGGCAAGATAGCTCCATCTTGCCCGCTCGGGTAGCCAATCACAGCGCAGGATTTGATTCATCTTGCCCGCTCACGGAGCTAGCCATATAATAAAAAGGTATAGAAAAGGATTATATAGCCATCATATTCAGAATCCCAATTCAGGCCCTCTCTGGGGGGATTAACCTTTTATTGAATTTTCCTTTTCTTGTTATCTTATTGTAGCGCTCTCAGAAATGAAATGTCGTGTACGACCAGCGTAGGATGTGTAATGTTATCTGGTGTAATGACCTGGCTCGAAGGATCGTCCGTAGTTCGTAATCTGCGAGAAGTTGGGTTAGTTCATTGAATGACTAGACTGATAAAGATTTACTTCTCAAAATTTGTGGTATATTCGATGAGTTCATAAAAGGAGAACAAAAGAGACGAAATCACTTAATTAAGGACGTTCGCGCGAAAATTTTCCAACATTGATATTTTTCTGAGACTTTTACGTCTGTAAGATGATGAGTTAGTTATGTCAGAAATGTAAAAAAAATGGGGGGTCGCCGACTTCGTTTTGGAGAGAACATACCCGGAAGAACACCCTCAATCTGAAAAAATCGGGTTCGTTGGCGAATAAGGCCACAGTGTCTGTGAGCCCAAAAATATTGCGATTAGATCTTTGAAGTGAAATTTTCTCTGCCAAATATTGTTTAAGTAGACCTATTAAGTGAATATAGTCAACTGGTGAGGTTCCTTAAAGAAAAAGTTCGTATTTAGCTACCATAGTTTCACGCGCCTTGCAGCCGCAAGATGGCAGGATTCGACATCCCGTGGACAGAAATCTTGAAATTTTTTTAACTTCCCACATTGATTTTTTGTTCATTTTTGGACAATGTGGAGATAAATGTAAATAAAATCTGTTTCTGGAAAGAAAAGTAGGGGTCACCGAACGTCCAAGATCGTTAAATCCAGGCAAAGCTATAGCAATGGCCATTTGCCCTATCATTTTATTACTTGGCGTGTGAATTTGCGTGCGCAGTAAGGATGCGCAGAAACAATTAGCGCGAACGTCCTTAAGTCCAATGGTACAGTTGTTTAATATTTATATAACGGCCATCTAGTATGAAATAAAGTTTAAGTCAGTGTACAGTTGCAATTGGAAACCGTGGTGAATAGGCGCAAGGAGAATCAACCAGAAACGAGGACTGTGTTGTTGATACTGCTGCACCTGTTTACTTACACAGTCACAATCGGCGCAATTGCTTCTACGGCGTCCAATGACCAAGTCTCCTCGCGAGGATCAGGTAGAGACAGGGAACGGGGAAGAAGAAAGAGTGAGATAGAGAGCTCTCGTGCTCTCCCTATGGCCCCTCTTTTCCGTTCCACTCATTTTATGCCCGAGAAGAACAAGCAAACTTTACATGCTCTTTTTATTTCCATGTCCAGATGGCTAGGGGTACTACTGACATTGCTATTCATGATGAGTGTGACGACTATTCTGTTGAACATCCTGATTGCACAACTTTCGCTGACGTACGAACTGGTCCAAGAAGAGTCACTGAATTCTTTCACTGCGCTAAGAATGCAGGCCGTGGCTATCATTGAGTGGCAGAGCAGGTTTAAATTTTGGGTGGGTACAAAGACTGATGATGTGAAAATAAAGTTGTAAAGTAAAATAGCACAAATCAGGGGGAGATTAACTCCATTTTAAGTTGAAAAAGTCCTTTTCTTGTCACTTAGAACTAAGCATTTCTACGATTGGCATTTATTTCTCTTGCAACTGCTGGTGATAACATATACCTACAGTTTTGGTGTATGGTGAAGCTTCGACGAATGCGAAGTGTGTATGGCGGATCTCCGATGATTTCCGAGCCCGCGTGCGCGGGTACCCTGAGTGGAAGAATCATTAACCTTGTCAACTAAAGCATTCCGATTCAACATAATTAACGCCACTTTAATTAATTTCGTTCCAGAATCTTCGAAAGAAGTATTATGTTCCTGGGGAATTAAAGACCAAAGAAGAAATTGAAGGTATTTAACAAAAGACATCTGCAATTTAGCCTTAATTAATAGCCATCGAGGTATTTTCATGTAGACTGAGGGCCCGGATTCTGACTAAGAAGTGTGTAGTGCGTATAATTCTAAATGTGGCAAGGCAAAAGATTTCTTAAGACCTGCCCTTACTTCCATTGGTACAACACGCCTAATATCGATTAAATTATGTTCTTTGGAAGATAACATATCCCGTCTAGTGTGCCGTGACTTCCTCTTCTCTAACACCGTTTAGACTGATCTACAGTAGGTCACAGTCATAGGCAAATGGCCTCACAGCTAACGCCTGATTTCTTGTCACTGTTAATGATGAGAATATTCTGATCGAACCACGTGGAATGATAGCAGGCTCAGTCCAAGGTCATTATAAACTGTTGTACTGTGGGGGTAAGGGGAGGGGGAGTGGTCAGAGAAATATCCCATGGTTCCATCAGTATATGGTCTGAAGTGAGACATCTTGGGTCTGAACAAAAACGTCCAAATCATAATCTTTCAAAAAATAAAATTTATTTAGGGGCATCCAATTTAGCATTGGATCCCTGATCACATACATTTGACAAAACTTCAGATAAAATAAAAAGACTAGATATAATATTATTTTTAAAGTAACATATATAGGTTATTTTTTAAGATGGCGTTTGAGCTTTTCAAAATCTTAAATTCATCAAGATTCTCAATTTGCTTGATGCTTCGAGGCACAGCATTGTGTATAATGAAGTTGTTAAACAATACAGCCCCGAAGGGAGCCCTTGTGGGACACTCACTTCACTGTCTCTGAACTCGCGCATTTACCGCTGTTTGCGGTCCAGAACATATGAGAACATGAAACCGTGCGCATGCGTTCCAGTTGGCCATACCAGGAGGAGTCTGTGATAGATAGAGTCAAAATATTGGCTAAGATCCTTTGAAACTTCGATGACAGCTCCTCTGTTATCCAGACTTCTCCACGTGTCTTAAGTCTTTTTCTAGCAGCGCGCTGTTTTAGATAGGAAAGATAGTCATAAATGGTGCAGTACATTTGATCCCCCCTGAACAAAATTTTCTCATAAACCCCAGATAAAGCTGTCAGAATCGATACAGAACGATGCTGAGTTCTCTTTGTGCGTGTCCTCTCGTTTCTCCAAAGCTAATGTTAAATTACTACCGTGATATTTTCACTCTAATGGCCATGGCCAGGCATGATTCATAGAAAAGAAAAAACTGAACGAAGCGAGAGAGGCGATATGCTATCCACCGTTACAGTTTTCCTTGGATTTAGCTGACAGGTTCAAAGTTAAAGTTGTCTTGTTTTTCTCTTTCCGCCACCATTTTAACACTGGGGTGGTCAGCAAAATCCTCCTGTCTTGAAGAGCCATCCATCTGACAAAAACTCTGGTCACCCACACCAGTCTTTTGATAACTCTAACACGTAGCGAGTTAGCTAGAAGTGAAATGCCCGAGAGAGAACGTATTGACCAATTTATTCAAAGAAAGCATATTTATATTCAGAGATGATGAAAGAGTACAGAGAGAGTGCGAATCTGGTGCCACCCATGCCCGAAGAGATATGCGGGCAGATTCAAGACCGATTCAGTGCCATGAAGACAAACTCCAAACAACTGCGGTAGAGTATTCTAAGTTTAATGCCACAGTCACGACTTTTTGTAAAACGAAAAGTACTGAACAGTTTACAAAGCTGTCGACGCTGTCATTAACTTAATCATTCAATTTGTTTTCGAAAACAGGGATGAACTTCCTACATTGCAGACGAGACTGTAGGAGTATTAAGAAGCCTACATTGTGGGACAGAAATCAAGAGGATAACAGGATCCCGGCCCGTGTGTAACAACAGAAGTTAGAATTCAGATTCATAGTGCGGCAGAGTAGGAAACAAACGTTTCGAGTATTGCTGCATAAACTTGTGTGAACGATACGTTTTTCCATTGGGGACTGTATTTTCGGTTGAACGAGCACGCGAACTTTACTGGGCGGGACGCGCTCTTAACTCTGGAGAGCACCACTTAGCTTGCGGGAGGGAAGCTTGTCATTATTTCCTGGTACACGAAGATATACTTCAATGGTCTTCTTTATGGACGTCAAGTATCAGACATAACTTGGTTGCAACAGTAGTTCATTCTGAATTCGTTGCAAATCGAAAACTGTTATAATATTGCTCGTCTATACATGGTTCTTAGGTACAAAGTACAAATTCTGTTGCTCTAACTACGGCCGCAAGTAAAAAAAAAGCAAAAGATGCTTAAATTTTTCATTTCAACTGAAAGGGAGAACCTCTCCTTTAAAGGACCGTAAGTGGCACAGGAAGAAAGCATACGTGGAAAAAGTACGAGGCTCAGTAGAAAAGCACCCTAAGTAATTAAAGCTCTTCAAGTAGGCAAATAACCTCAAGTAAGGAACGGTACAATATATGCCGTACAACATATGTCCCTATACACCACGTACCTACCACCATGAGAAGCAACCTCGTTCAGAGATTGGGAGGGGCGGGGAAAGACCCTGGCATCGGCTAGCCACGTGTTAAAACTAAATGTAAACCATCTCCCAACTCGCGGTACCGCAATGGGAACTAAGGTGGCAGTTGCTTTTGCCAACATCTTTATGTCCGCGGTAGAAACAGAAATTATCAGTAGAAGCAAGATTAACTGACCCCTGGAGTGGAAAACGTACATAGATGATGGGTTTTCCCTGTGGGACACAGAAAAATTGGAAATACACCAGTTTATTTCACCAGGCACCATCCAACCATAAAATTTGCGGCTGAAATATCAGAGAAAGAAACAAATTTCTTTGACACTATTATCTCTAAAGGCGAGAGATTTGACACCCGCACGCACATCCGCACGCACAAAAAACCGACTGAACAATATCAACACACGCATTTCAATTTCTGCCACGCTCCAGGCGGGAAAAAAAGGATTTATCAAACTACATTTGAAGAAAATATTTCAAACTTCAAATCACACTTGGGTGTCCGAAGCTATCCAGATAATCTGTAGCCTGCGACCAGGCTCCCGGTGAGCCCAACTTTTTTCCGTCGTCACCGGGAGCCTGTTCGCAGACTGAATAATCTGGTGAACTAAGTCCTCGCAGAAGTTGAATTTAGAGACAGTAAGTCGGCACTTCAGCAAAAACCGCAAAAAATGCAAAACGGATTAATATCTTTTGTCACAAATAGTATAATCCAGTGCTTACCGCATTTACCGCATTTATCTTAGTCACAAATATCATCGCACTTGACATTTAGAACTAGACAATGCTGTCGCGAGTCCGGCGAAACATTAATCTGACTGTATTCGTGTAAAAGTTTCCACATAGAACAATCCGCTCTTGATGTTAATTACATTCATAAATACTTGACCACATTTTTCAAGTTTTAAAATTACCCAGAATTAGCAATTCTCGGGGGGTGAAAACGAAATGGGGCCACGCCATGCAGGTACGAGCAAACCCCGTCACTTTTATCTGGGAGTCTCCTCCTGGGTTTCTTAATTACTTTTTTAGCCTTAACTGGCACCCCGGTGGTACGCCCAGAAATAAAAAAATGGGCGGAGGTGCGCGGCTCCGCTTTCCAAAACCCTTACCCTATTTATGACCAAAATCTGCGACTTTTTCCTACCCTATTTATGACCTGACCAAAAATTTGATACCCTGTGATCTAATCGATAATGATGAAAAAGTAGATGCCTCCAAGAAAACATACCCAATTCAAGACTAGAATGCAAAACCCATATCCTATTTATGACCAAAACGGCCAAAATCGATACCCTATTTATGACCAAAACGGCAGAAAAACCATACCCTTTGGGGCTGTACATACCTATATAGCCCTACAAGGGAGTACCCCCCACCCCACCCCTGGACTGGCACACGTGTTTACTTCTGTCTGAGCAAATTAAAACGTTTCGGTCACGTAGCGTATTAGTACAAAACAAAAGACTGTCTTAAAGGTCTTAAAGCGTCTCGCTCTAAATTGCCAGAAGTCTAAACCACGTGTAAAAGAGAATAGAGAAAATCTTAAAACGTAACTGCGTTATTTTTTCGGGGAGTGGGAAAGAGATAATTCTCGCCGGGAAAAGAGACATCTTACAATGCGAAGAAATCGTTTTTTATGTTTGAAACTACTTTAGAAGGGCGGGAGAGGTTGAAGCCGGGAGGTGTCTGACATTTCTGGCCAGAAGGGTGCGTAACACGTGAGGGGAGCACCACACGTGTCGGCCGCCGGAAAGGACACGTGCTGGCAAAGATTGCATAACACTCTAGGTACTAAATTGTTGAAACACGTCAATCATCTGTGTTTTTTTAGACCTGTAAAAAACCTTGGCTGTCTAGGCAAATATCAGTTTGTTGTTCAGTGACAGAGAGAACTACAACAGCTCGAGTTTGCTACGTGAAATTTCTATTTTAAAGCAAGATTTTTTTGAGACCGTATAGTCAACATGGCAAAGCAAGTAAGTGAGTCTTAATTGTCGCTTTTACTAAGGGGAGCCGAAACTCTCCGCGAAAGTAACTGGGGAGGCAAAGCGCACCCTGAACGCGCCATAAATGATTATTGTCCTAAACTGCAAGGCCTCGCCGGGGCGTTTGACCAATGCTAAAGCAAGGTAACCTTTATTCAGGGATGATTCCAGTCTCGGCCTCCGAAATTTTCTGAAAAATGTTTCCATCTACATTGAACAGGTCGCTTTTTTTACGAGCTGAAAACCAACGTCGAAATCTTAGAAGGGGGTACTCTCTTGCATAAGGTTTCAAGAAATAAAAGGCCACTGAAAGGAAAGGTATATGGGACGTCAAAGGGAATGGTTTTTGAGCCATTTTGGGTTCGAAATGGGGTATGTGTTGCACTGTGACCTGAATTGGTTACGTTGCGTAGATCAAGTGAAACTAATTTCTCGTTACTGTGTGCCCCTTCTCGACTGGTTACGTAATTAGAAGCCATCGTTGGTTAGCCGTTTAGCTGAGCGGTTTGGCTGAGCTTGTTAGCTGTTTAGCTGAGGTGTTAATTCTGCGTTTTTATGGAAAGTTGTCCGTTTATTTTTTTATCTGATTCCTTGAACCCGATCTAGTCTGCCAAAAACGTTCACCGTTGAGAACAACTGGCCCCTCGGAAACAACACGCATTCATGTTTTACATTCCTCGATCACCACGTACCGCATTTTGTGCATGTTCCTCTTCCTGAAATGTCTACTAAAATGTTTTATGCCAAGTTAAAAAAAAAATCCCATTACCTTTTGCATAACCTTACGAAGTCACCAAAAAAATCAGCCTTATCGTTTAATAATAAGTGAATTTGCTGTTTTATACCGGCGGTCGACCGAAGCGACCAGTCTGTAACTTTGTCTTCATAAACATTTGACCTAATTTGCTTACTTCGTTTTACTGACCTTTACTTTGCTAGAAGACAAACTAAATTCCGAGTTAGGATTTCGAGTTGGATTTGGAGTTGGATTTTCGAGTTACGATTTGGAGTTGGATTTTCGAGTTAGGATTTGGAGTTGGATTTTCGAGTTAGGATTTGGAGTTGGATTTGGAGTTGGATTTGGAGTTGGATTTTGAGTTGGATTTTCGAGTTAGGATTTTGAGTTGGATTTTCGAGTAAGGATGTAGAGTCGGTCTTTTCGAGATGGTTGCTGGTAATCCAGCTGCGACGAATCGGTTAGTTAGTCCGTAAATTCCGGTCCAATGCAGTCAACAAAAGAATTCCTGTAGGGGTGGGGTTAGTGTTTTGCCTCTTTATTTGCGACATCACTATATAAAGTATACATGAAGTAAAAGGCAAGACATTGAGTCTTACATGAAGCGATTTCCCATAGCCACGAACACGCTCCGGGCGTAAATCGATGTTAAGAACTAGAATATTATTTTTCTTGTCATATCTATTCTGGTGGTACAAATTTAGAAATCCGCGTTAAGAGTTAGACACAACAAAAGGCAAATATATAAATTCTAATACAGAGATTTAGGGCAGCCTAAAAGCGTAGCTCCTGGGCCGGGTTGTCCAGAGCTCGATTAAGCTAACCCAGGATAAGGTAGAATTTTGATTTGAGTTTTGTAACTTTGCGGTGAGGATTTCTGTGTATCGTTTGGCCTTCTGCTTTCAGTTTTAATAATCACAATAGACACAAAACAAAGCAGCAAAATACTTTTGTATGGAAGAAAAAGTTATAATTCGGTTAACTTTTAATCCTGGGTTAATCCTGGGTTTAAAACGTTCGTGCGAAAATTTATTCAATGTAGAGCATTTCTGCGGTAAGATATTAAGTACCAGCGTCAGAAATTCAAAGACTAACTAACTTTACACGGTGCAAGCGACTGTAAAACGGCCCTAAACGGCGGATGTTCGAAACCTGGGGGGGAATTCCTATATGAAATGGTCGGGGATGCTCGCCGTCTCGGGTAAAAATCAAGGATTCTGGTCTCACTTAGGGTGTTGACGACGAAACGTCACCATTTATTCCGTTTTAAGTGGTATCTTTTAGGGGTGTAGTGAAGCTCGAGGAACTCCCATATTGGTCTCCTTTAAGAGTTGAATTCCAATTTTCCGACATGCATCCCTGACCTTTTCATATGGGAGTTCCTCCACCCACCCCCCGCCACCCCCGGGGTTTCAAATGTCTAACAGGGAGTGATGGAGTGAAATCGCTTCACCACTACAACTTGGAAAATAATAGTTTCGAAGTTAAAAAGCAGACAAGGGGACGCGAACGGTTGTCTTAAACACTGAAGATAAAATTCTCAATGGACAAATCCAGTTAGACGACCTTGAACACCACAAACCCCTTGAACGTTCTATGGTTGTAGAGACGTCCCTAGGGGTACAACAATTAGTTAAAGAACTCCACCAGCACAACTATATCGATGACACATGACCAACCTATAGTTTTGTCAAACATCTAACCCGCCTCGCATACCATGTTCTACACGCTCACAAAATTTCACAAACCAACTCCAGTTGGAATACCCATAATATCTGGACGTGATGGTCCGACTAAAAGGCTGTCTGCATTTGTAGACAAACTCCTTCAACCCATAGCAAAAGAAGAGGAGGCACATCTTAAAGACTCGACGGACTTCATCAATTTCATAGAAAAAACGAGAGTGCCAGAGAACGCTATCCTTGTTTCAATGGAAGTCACAAGCCTACACACAAATATACCTCAAGAGTAGGGGATAGAAACATGCAGTATGCAAGGGATACGAATCTTACTATGAAGGACAATCCCCTATCCCAACACAATATCTTAAAATAGCGCTTGAACTGGTTCTTCAAGAAAACTCATTTCAGTTCACTGGAAAAAAACTACCTCCAAACACATGGAACAGCCATGGGTACTGAAGTGGCAATCGCCTTTGCCAACATCTTTATGGGAAAGGTAGAATCATAAATTTTAAATCGAAGTGCTCAAAAACCACTTGCCGGAAAAGGTATATGGACGGTATATTTTCTATCTGGAATATAAACAAAGACGAAGTCACGCAATTTATTAAACAAGCAAATAGCCACCATCCCACTATCAAGTTCACGACTGAAGTTTCCGACACGGAAACGTTCCTCGACAAAAAGTTTACAAAGGCGAAAGATTTGCAAAACATGCAGTCTAGACTAGACATTAAAACTCATTCAGTTTCAAAGCTACTGAAACATTTCATTAAACGCATTTCTCAAGTTGCCACCCACCAGAGGTCAAAAAGGGTTTCATCAAAGGCGAAGCATTCAGACTTCTCCGAACCAACTCCTCTGAAACAGCATTTAAACTGCTATTTCACAATCTAAAACAAATCTCATCGAAAGAGGGTACCCAGAAACTCTCGTTTCAACTGCAGAAATTACATTTGAGGAGAGAAAACCTGCCCTACAACAGAAACGTAAACCAAGCACGCGAATCTTGCCTTTTGTCACACAATATCGCCCATCAGTGCCTAACTTAAAGCAAATACTAATGCAGATTGGCATTTAATTCAACAACAACCATTGCTTAGAAGAATATTCAAAGATCCACCTATTGTCTCGTACAAAAGGGGCAGATCCTTAAAGGATATACTCGTTAAAGCAAAGCTTTAACTGGCTATTACACGTGGGTGAGAGTTGTGCAGGCCTGTCACCCCATTGTTATTACCTCTGAAAATTTATTAGAAACCCAGCCAAAAAAAAATCCAACTCGAAAATCCAACTCGAAAATCCAACTCGAAAATCCAACTCGAAAATCCAACCCGAAAATCCAACTTGAAATCCAACTCGAAATCCTAACTCGGTAAATAGGCAACATCTGATAGTTGAAGCTGGTGCACTGATTTCCGTTCAGCAAATTCAACTTTAATGCGTTCAATAGAAGATATTAAATATTAAAGGCACAGGACTGAGATGATAGTACAAAAGACATTTATCAGCAATTAGTCAAGTGATCCGGTAGAATTCAATGCAGTACTTTCGGAAATTTCGCTACTCCTTACCATGCATTGCTTGATACCAGCTAGCTCTGTAAAAGTCGAGCAGAGAGGGTTTTTTTCCTTTATAAAACGGAGCGAAACGCATAATGGAAAATGAGTTTCAAGTCTCAAAGGTGTGAAAAGTAATTTGCGGAAATTCTATTGTTTCAGCGAAGACGAAAAAGTTCGTTTATTAAAATAGTCATGAAAATAGATAAATAGTGTCCTGCACCCAAATTATAGACTGCTGGAAGCTTAGCCTGCGTAGCAGGCGTTTTCAAAACAGCACCGAAGGGAACGAAAAGGAAACGGCTGCTACGCTCGGGGGGTACTTGCAGAAAAGTTAGGTGGGGGTGTGCGGCCCACTTAGCTTCCCAAAACCCTTGCACTATTTATGACCAAAATCTGCGTTTTTTGCTACCCTATTTATGACCTGACCAAAAATTCGATGCCCTATTTATGACCGCTGCGGCTGACACAACTGTTGCCCTAAGCATAATCTTTGAAGGGCTCTTGTTGATGATTTTATTGATAATGACAAAAACGTATCTTCTAAAAAACATACACAATTCAAGACTAGAGTGCAAAACCATGCCCTATTTATGACCAAAATGGCCAAAATCGATACCCTATTTATGACCTAAACGGCTGAAAAAAACCTACTCTTTGGGGCCGCACATACCTATATAGCCCATATAAGGGAGTAAACCCCCCCCCCCCCCCACCCCCGGGACTGCTACGCAGGCTACTGGAAGCTCTTCTTTTCTCTTAGGATCATACAGAGTGTTAATCCGTAAACGCGAAAGGGGCGGTTATGGATGGATAAGAGTGTCGCAACCATGTCTCGTCCCAATCTCTTGTCTGGCAACGGAGTTATTAGTCGTGTCATTTGCACGCAATAAAATATAAAATCAAAAACAAAAACCATTCCGTGGATATGGTCAAGAAATTGTGATATTACAGAAGATAAGTAAAGAAGACAGTTCTCCAAGTTTAAGGTGTGTACGTTGTCCCAAAGTTAAGATATTCGTCGAAATGTTCCGCGCAAATCTACAGAGCCCAGTATGGAGCCGCTATGTTGGTGTTCCTCTGTAGTACACCAATATGGCGGCCGGAAAACAGTGTTAACATCTGGAACTTACTTTGGATGATTATCTGCACTGAACAAATAAACATTTAAATAAGCACTTTTCCAAATACGACAACCTCTTAAGAGTCCCTGTCCATAAAAATGAAAAATAACTCGGCAAGGGTCGAAAATTCGATTTCGCTCATATTTTCATGGCAGATAGGCTAGGGTATGACAAAAACTACTGGATATTTTTTTTGGCAAAATATCCTTTTATTTCAAAGAAATATGCAAATTACCAAATTCCGTTAAAATCGTCATTTGACGCACCATTTTATTAAACAAGTTTGAGACCCTCACATGCAAAACCACATTATTCTTCCGTCTTTAAAACACTCAAATAGTTTTGTGCAATGTTTAAATGTTTACTGGGTTGATTTAAGGGAATGTTGCGTTGTCTCTTTGGGTGCAAAATAATTAAATTTCGAAGACATGTATTTTATTCACGTAAAAGTACTTCGTGAATGTAATTAATTTTCACCATGTGCGAAACCTTCAAATGGATCAAGCTTCTGGTGGTTGAATCGGAGAAGGATGGTCTACAGATTCCTGTAAAAATTTCTTTGGGCAAATGATTGTGAGCGACGCGAGAGCTTTTCAAAGTACGTTAAAAATGCAAATATTTGACCATCCGTCGTCAAATTTCAGTTTACGGGTTGGACGTACATTTTAGCATGCGCCACATGACTTGACCTATGTTAAGTTGAAATAGACACAGAGCTGATAATTTCGAAATGTTCTAACCTCATTTGCTGCAAAAGGGAGGTCCAAAGCCGATTTGACGTGTTTCTCTCACCATTCGTCGCACATAAAGCAGAAGTTTTCTTTTGTTTACATAACGTCCGATGTACATCGCCAACTGTCAACTTACTTAATGTTCGAATACCATGAATCTGTGACCATCTTTCTGCGCATATGAACATGACTGCATCTAAGTCAAAAACGGCTGAGTCATTTGTAGATAGTTGCTTGCTTTGCAGTGCACCAAAATATCACGTTTGATCGATTGCTGACCATTGCTGATAAGCGTGTCGGCGCAGCACAATCGTACAGCCGTTATTTGTTCGTCACGCAATGCTGTCACGGCATATGCTGCACATTTGGATCTTTTTTGTATAGAGCACTCTCAGGGTAAGTGAAACAATTCAATCATAGTTCATCTGTTTGTTCATATATATAATAATATGTGTGTATATTTATATAATCGTATTCCATAGTGTACGTGAACTCGGTCCAAATCACGTTTGTTTCAGACAACAGCTGATAGAGCTAGTGCCTGTACTAGAATGTACTAGAATTTAAAAAAAAAATCACCATAAACAAATTGTAGATCAATGAAGCAAGAACTAGCTGAAATAAAAATAGGAAATCACAACGTGTCTAATTCGTGAGAAAAACGGACTAAATTTAATCAGTAATTACGTGAGTAAATAGCCCTGGCCATGCCATTTTGACGTATTTTATTTGCTTAGTGGCGAGGCATTGGTATGTTTGTAACAGAAAATAGAGGACTGTTGTCAGTAGAGTCCAAAATTATTGTCAGTAAAATATTGTAAACAAAACACCTATTGACCGGTTACCTCCGCGGCCACCATTTGGTCGTTCCGATAAGGGTTTCATTATTGTCTTTACCCCTATTAAGCGGCCACCCAAAATTTAAAAACTTTGTTTTGGAAAGGGCGATGGCAGAAAAGAGTCTGAAATTGAAGGTGCATGACGAGTTATAATTCAAACACACGCCTATCATGATTGTCTTGAATTGACTCCATGTTCACCAAGAAATTTATAACCCGATAGTGAAAAATTAAATATTCAAGGTACACCAACCTCTATTTAAGCGGCTAGCCCCATTAGGCGGTCGCCACCCATTTCCCCGAGGGTAGCCCATTGTATTACATGTAAACCAAAAATAATTGCACAGCGCGAAAAGACCTGCGTAATACTGTAACGCTAAACTCATACCTAGGGCATGTAGGTAGCGGTGGTCGAGTAAAAGATAACAACAGGGGTAATGGTAAACTATTCATTCTTTTCATTTCTTAATTTAATCTCTTCCTATTCAACGCGATTGTTTGCTCCCAGTGGTTCGAAGCCTTGCGGAGCCTTACGTATTAGGATAGAAATTGTCCTACCCCTACCCCCTAAAATGGGATGACAGCATTGCGTGACGAACAAGGAACCGCAGCAAGCAAGGATTCAAGCCATCAAACCATGATGATCAAACGTAATATTTTGGCGCACTGCAAAGCAAGCAACTATCTACAAATGACTTAGCCGTTTTTGACTCAGATGCAGTGGTGATCATATGTGTCGAAAGAGGGTCACAGATTCATGGTATTCGACCATTAAATAAGTTGACAGTTGGCGATGTACGTCGGACGTTATGTAAACAAAGGCAAACTTCTGCTGCATGTGCGACGAATGGTGAGAGAAACACGTCAAATCGGCTTTGGACCTGCCTTTTACAGCAAATGAGGTTAGAACATTTCGAAATTATCAGCTCTGTATCTATTTCAACTTAACATAGGTCAAGTCATGCGGCGCATGCTAAAATGTACGTCCAACCCGTAAACTGAAATTTGACGACGGATGGTCAAATATTTGCATTTTTAACGTACTTTGAAAAGCTCTCGCGTCGCTCACAATCATTTGCCCAAAGAAATTTTTACTGGAATCTGTAGACCATCCTTCTGCAATTCAGCCACCAGAAGCTTAATCCATTTGAAGGTTTCGCACATGGTGAAAATTAATTATATTCCCGAAGTACTTTTACGTGAATAAAATACATGTCTTCGAAATTTAATTATTTTGCACCCAAAGACACACCGCAACATTCCCTTAAATCAACCCAGTACACATTTAAACATTGCACAAAAATATTTGAGTGTTTTAAAGACGAAAGAATAATGTACTTTTGCATGCGAGGCACTCAAACTTGCTTAATAAAATGGTGCGTCAAATGACGATTTTAACGGAATTTGGTAATTTGCATATTTCTTTGAAATAAAAGGATGTTTGGCCAAAAAAACTATCGAGTAGTTTTTGTCATGCCCTAGCCTATCTACCATAAGAATATGAGCGAAATCGAATTTTCGACCCTTGCCGCGAAATTAAGAATTTGTCTGATTTTTACAGGCGGGCACTCTTAAATGGCTAAAAAGACAAGACATAAATTTTTCGACAAACGCGATCGTAGCTTTATGTCACGCACCACCATAACCTCAAAATTCAAAATGCGCTGGTTTCCAAACGAAGGGCGCTATTGAGCTGGAAAGTTGTAAACAGATATAACTTTAGTACCTCTTATGCCTGATGAGGATAAAAACTTTGGTGGCTCTTTAGTTTTGGATTTAAGAACTTGATGACGTCACGTGAAAACACTCTATAACCGAAATCACGTTTCTTTCAAGTACAGTCTTGGGACCGCTATTAATTTTAAAAACTGGTTCTAATATATTTTGCAATAATAGTTAATCATTAACCCTTTTGTAACACATTGTAACATTGTAACACAGTGTAAGATCAAAGACTGTTCATAGCACAAAGTCCAGTCAGTCAATGCATCAATATGGAATAATCTACTTAGCTTTAAAACGACATCGCTGAACAATGTTCAAGGAGTCTGAGCTGAGCTTTTAGAAGTAAAAAGCCCTGGAAATGTCCACTTATTGCAGGTTTTTTGCAACAAAATGGCTTAATATTGGTGTCCGCGTCCGCCAAACAGACCAGAGGTGTCCGCTGAATGCAGGTTTATTTTACAGTAAATGTGGGAAGAAAATTTAGGGACTCAAGCTGGTGTCCACTAAATAGAGAGGTTGTCCGCTTAATATGGGGTCCGCTTGATACAGGTTTCACTGTAGAATATTTTGGGTACGCGTATGTTCTTCTTCCAAGCTCTTTTTCGAAAATAGGATTCATGCTTTGAGTTAAATTGAAACGATGTCCTACCTCGCTCTATATATATGTATATATATCAAGATTCACATCAATATCTGTCCCCTTCGCTTCCTGTTGTGCCGAAGAGCAACCAGCTAGATCAAGGCATTTAAAAAATATCTCATATCAGCCTGGCACCTACCTAGAATTAAAAAAAACTTTTCTCAAGCTGGCTTTATTCCTCTTTAGTATCCAGCCTCGTTGTCCCTTGATGAACTCAAGCGTGAATGTCCTGCTTTCGCGGACAAGGTTTGCCCATTTTCCGAGCTACCGGAGCAAGAGAAAGGCGTGGCTGCCAAGTGCCCTGCCTTCAAGAGTGGCTGCCCATTTAAAGAATGTAAAACTGTTGGAGAGTTTGAAGGCAAGCTTGGTCTGATGCGTGACCAGTGTAAGGGGGATGCTGCTTACCTGGAGTTCCTGAGGGTAACCGTCCTGACTGCCAAAGGAAAGGAGGCCGATGTTGGATCCGCTTGCCCGTTTTTCCAAACCAAGGGTGGCTGCCCATTTGCCAAAGACACCAGTGGAAAGCCTATACTTTCTCCAGACTACATCGTGGTATGTTCCTTTCTACGTTTAATGCAATTTAGATCTAATATATAATTCTTATTATTGGTGTCCATACTCCTGTTATAGTTATGGTTGGAGGAATTAAATTAACTATCGTGACAATTTACCTGTGGTGATTGTTTTTATATAGGCGTTGCATGGAGAAATGAGGTACTGAACAGTCACGCTTGACAAAAAGTTTAGCAATGGGACTGATGGAAATAAATATGTATATATTTAGAACTATTTTTAGCAACGATAAGACCAGATCAAAAATCATCCACTACTTGAGAATGTGGAAGGGTGAAATATCGCTGAAAACATGGGTTTCATACTTAAAAGTTTGAGAAAATTTGAGAAGCTTATTAGAACAGTATAGACTAGGTTCTTACCGTGAAGTCGACGTTTTTGTTTGTTAGATTTTTGTCATCTTTTTTCATTTGATTTTTATTGATTTGAAAATTTACAATTTTTTTCTCAAGACTCCCATGGGAGTTACCTTAAACGACGCGATGAATGCGTGTCCAGCATTTGGCAAAGGTGTGTGTCCATACGCCATCCTTGTGACCAAGTGCAAGGGTCTGGCTGGCAAGTGCCCCGCTTTTGAGGGAGGCTGCCCATTCAAGAACTGCAAGACCGTTGGAGAGTTCGTGGAGAAGATGACTCAGATGCGAGATACCTGCAAGGGTAAAGCTGCCTATAGCAAGTTCTTCCAGGAGCTTCTTTCCATCACTGACAGTGAACAGAAGAAGCTTGGAGCCTGCCCCTTCAATGCACATGTCTGCCCATTCAGCCGTGATGCTAAAGGAAAGCCAATTGTCCCCAAGTGAGGTCGACAGATCAGTGGCTGTTGCTTAACATGGATTTGACGAAGACAAAGATCAAACTGGACTGACTTATCTATCGTTAACGAATATTTGAAGTGCATTTTACACGTTTCAGATTTTTCTGCGAACGTGTTTTTTCACTGTGTGATTACTTGTTTAATTAACAATAAAACTTGTGAAATTATCCAGACTAAGTACTCTAGTGGGGATATTGGGACTTAATTTCATTGATTATTTAAACCTCTCTTACAAGGGAAGTTGACAAGTTCAACGCCTCTCCCCCCCCCCCCCCCCGCCTCCCCAACCATCGACACGCATTTGTCAAAGAAAAAAATAAGTTCCCTTACACCGCAAAAGATAACCTTATAACCATTACTGAATTTTTTTTTTTCTGCCCGTTGTTTAGGTCCCACACACTGTCTGTGGGTCACCAAGGATGGGTTTTTGATGAATACCTAACAGAGGCCAATATAGGTTAGGTAGCTTGCAGTGCAGGCGTTTTCCGTGTGTTCACGAGTTATCGGTATTAGCTCGCTATCAAGTAGATTCTCCACCATGTTGTCTCAGGAAAAGTGAGCGGGGAGGGGTGGGGACGAAAGGAAGAAAAATTTCCTTCTCCTCCTCTTCCCCCGTTACTCCTCTTTTAGCCTCACCCCTACTCCCTAGGACCTCATTTCGTCTTTTGTGAGTTTGAATTCAATATTGTGCTCGCCCTATCAAAATGCGTGCGCTCGCGCGCCAAAATACGCCGGCATTGCAGGCTGTAGGTTAGGTGATAATGGACCTTTTTCGGCGATACGGCGGCCATTTTGAATTCAAATAGCTACTATGAGATGGTCAGGGGGCAAATTAGTTTGTATTTGCCCTCTGAGATTCCCATAATAGCTATTTGAAACAAAATTGAAAACGGCCTCCATATCGCCGAAAAGGCCCATTATTACTTAATATTGTTATGCTCAATGTATTGTACAACTCGTTGCATAAATAATACTAAGTGCGCACTTACTAACAAAAAACGTAAAAGAGCAAACAATTAAATGTACTATCATAAATGGAACAGTTACACGAGTTCACTGAATTTAACCCCATAAGCTGAAAAGTTCAGACGGGTTCATGGTGTTATTTCAATTATTTTCAATCCTCGAGATCGGCCAGTTCTTAAGTAGAACAGTTGAACGATTTCAGTTAATTTAACCCGTAAGCTGAAAAGTTCAGATGGGCTCACGCTGTTATTTCAATTATTTTCAATCCTTGAGGTTTGTTACATGTCATTACGTTGATAACGGGTTTTTACGACAAACTTCTCTGAAGGGGAACGTTTTCGTTTTCCCTTTCTCCTTCTGTAATGCTCAGACTTAGCGATTCTGTTCCCTGAAAAGCTTTTCTCCTACGCTGACGAGCTCAAAACGAGACTGCGTGGAACTGAGGCTGCAAAATCTTGCAAACCAATATCGAGAGAGGGCCGTACGTGGTCCATCATTGCAGATGTCGTTAATGTTGATAATGGGTTTTACCTTAAATTAAGTCTTAAAAGTATCACGTTCAAAACGTTTGATAAGCGGTAGCTTTTAAGGCTGAGTTCCTGCAAACAGAATTTGTCTTACAGACAGGAAATTTCGCATGTATCCAATACATCTTCAAGTCACGTTTACTGACTTTGATATCACTCTGGTCGAAATATTATTAGGCTAGCAAATTATTACTTGATTTATTTCTTGGAAAAATAAGTCTATTAAAGATCAACACATTACACAAATGATTTCTACCAAGACATGGATTAAAAAAGGGTTCTTACCAGGCGATGTTGCCTGGGTTCTTACTAATTTATACTGCAAAGTTCTTAATCAAGTTATTCCATATTTATCTAAATAAGGCGTCTGTGCTTAGGCTGACTGTCGCATGTACGATCAAACATTACACCCTCCGTGCTCCTCTATCGAGAATTTTGCAGTTGCGATTAATTGTGTTACACTAAAAAACCACATGTAAGAACCTACAATTTTTGAAGTCTGGCAAAACGGGTTCTTGCATTTTGGCTTAGTTATTGGCAATTTAGGCTAAGTAGGTTCTTAATTAAGCCCTCAATTTTTCTGAAGGAGATATAGTTGTTGATTACCAGAAAAATAAATAAACTTGGGTTTGGTCCTTGAATATACAGTCATTATTCACAACTGTATTATGTATTTTCTAGGAATATAAATTTGAAATCTCAAAGTCACTCCTTGGTTAAAATGTTTATCACAATTTAACTGGAATCCAAATTTAACAACCTGCTTGATCTCACTTGGATGAATAGGTTGTTATACATTTCTGGGTATTAAAATGGAAAATTTTTGCCAGCAGGTTGTTAAACCACTAGGTTCTTACACGCTGGTTTTTACTGTATGTGAATGAGCATCTTTTACAGGGCAGAAAGAAATAAATGATTCATTGGTATTCATCTTTTTCTCTAACTTGCTGTCATTCAAATTTACGCTATATTTTACCATATCCCATTAAGAATCTCCGGCGGCTCACCACTTTTTTAATTTTCCTCCATCAAGAAAAAGTCATCTGTTGTTTCTGTTGCAGTTGTAGTTGAATCACCCCAGCTTATCCTACGACTTTTGAATTGTAAGAATGAAACAGCCTTTCATTTCCTGCAACAAACCACGACGGTTACTGACAGTTCTTACGTTTCAGTGTTGCCTAGCAACTTGACCTACATAAAGCGAGAAAGAGAGGCAGCTTGATTCATTTGTCAAGCTCCCACTTTGACGCGCCATTCAGGTTTTTTTTCAGTTTATCCCTACTACGTAAAATCTTTATTATTCTCCTACTTAAGGTAAGTCTTATATGTTTTTTTTTTTTTCGCTTGTCTCTTTAAAAGTTCTTTGAATTTCGTTTGAAAGTTAATATTTTTACTGTTAACTATAGCTTCCATACTGGGACGGGGAAACTGACTTACAAACTGTAGTTAATGTCAGGTGTTTTTTGCAACTCAGAATCCTTCAGTTTGTCGACAGAGTTTTGTAAAGAAATTATTGGAACCAAACTGAACTTAATCTGGTTCAGTTTTGAATTGTTTTTTTTTTTCGAAATTGTTTAGGGATACCATATGCAAGCGGTTTGTTCTTGAAACGCGATACTATTAACGACAAGCTTTTCCTCAAAGCTAGCTTTAAATGCTGTAAAGAAACATACTTTTCTGGATGCTGTTAAAAGAACCCTCCAGTTTTCGATCTCAGTTAAGTTTGTTGAAAACTGTATGAACGCACACCGCCATTTATTCCTCTCGCAATATCTGTTTTATCTTATCTCTCCCTAGACTACAAGTCACCATACCTTAAGCTCTTTTAATTATTCATTTTTAATAGAAATACATTGTTTTCGTCGACTAAAATAACTAAATGCAGTCGGTAATAAACTCTTGAGATCGTGTCGACCCTTTGAGAAAGGCTTCGATTCAATAAGATCTAAGAACACATCGTGCCTCTAAGATAAAGTTGAATTCACTATATCAAACAGTTTCTCCTATTGAACAAGTCACCGAGTCCATCCCGTAACTATATATGTTTAATAATACAAATTTGATTCAATAAGATCTAAGAACACATCGTGCCTTTAAGGTAAAGTTGGATTCACTATAACAAACATTTTCTCCTATTGAACAAGTCACCGATTCACGGCCATCCCGTAACTATATATGTCTAATAATACAAATTTGAATCGTGCAGTAATTAAACAAGCAAGTCCGACAGGAGAATCAAATTCTCGATCATCTAAGTTCAGCTGGAAACTGAACTCAGGCCTTCTCACAATACATATACTAGAGCAAGCCGTGTGACTATGAACATTGTGCCCGCACGAAAAATTCATCGGGGCCGGGTTTTTTGGAGTTGTAAGCTGAAGTAAGTGATATAAATCGCTTTCCCTTGCTAATCAAAACTCTTTTGATCTTGTTCCGAGAGTTTTAATTGTGCATGCCGCCCAACGCTGTGTCAACCACGATTATGGCGACCATCATATATTGGAAATTAACACGACCCGACACAAAAATTAATTTGTCTTCAAAATGCAAAAGTTGCATTAACCTTTTAGAGAAATTGCTTCAGCTTTTTCTCAAAGCTTCTTAAAATATGTTGAGAAAACACTTGCTTGCGGTTATTTTCTTCATTTCCCTAGGGTTCTCAAGTGTCCGTCGTGTTTTACGACGGTATAATGCATTGCTAAAGTTGTAGAGAATATTGCCTCTGTATTTAGAGACTTGAATGACAGTTCCAAATAACAGTCTAAATGCCGGCTGTTCTCGGCATCTACAACAGCTGGTTTCCGCGAACACGGTTTGTTTTTCTCCAGTGTTCTCAAATTCCCATCGTATTCGAATTTAAAAGAGCTCTTATTGACCAAAAGCGCACACGGCTGTGTTTCGATCTCTAATTTCCAAGACCACTTAACGTATAGTTCTTTATTTTTTACAACATCAATACAATGTGAGCATGACAATTTTCACGCGAATAAGAACATTCTCAACCGGAGCAGGATTGTCTTGTATTGATGTATCACCAAATTCTCTTGAACAAAAGGTAAAGAAATTTTGGCAACCAGTAAGGAGAATTTCTGTCGAGGAAAAGGTTGTTGTTATTCATCGTGGTAGATGCAATAATAAAGTGTATTATCGTTTCTCTCACGATGTAGTCACTGAGATGTAGATCGCGACGTTTCGACTGCTTACTGCTAATCTTCCTCAGGCGATAAGGTCGACTGATTGCACGGTATTGCACCGTGCAATTAGTCGGCTTCGAAGCTAGATGCATTATCATAACAGGACTGGCTCATATATTTGTGTATTTCACTATAAACGTCTCGTGATTAACTTTAAATGTTGGAAATTTTAAAGACAGCGACCTCCAGGCCGGACAACGACGAAGGCAAGAAAAGAATCATTTTCTCTTTCAGAACTACTCGGTTTGCCTTAAGTAAGAGTCATTCCCAAGCCAACGTCCGATTCGAAACAGAAGCAGACAACTTAGACGACGAATTCAAAATTCAGAATTCATTAACTCAGAATTTAGTTGTACAAGGCAGCTAAGTAATATATCTCGAAAGAAAGACCGTGTTTGACCACGTTTCCAAACACCGCTGGAGAAAAGAGTTGAAAACACCACGCACAGCGGGGTACTTTTGAAGAAATGTTCCAAAATGTCGTTGTACAACGCACGTGCGGGCCACTGCTCAGTAAACCTTCGTGCGACGATGTTCTCGTTGCCCTCGTGATTGCCTTTTAAGTTCCTAGCATTAGGATTACTGGAATAAGTATCAGGATTCTAAAGTGTTATAAACGGAGATGAGAAAACCGATTTTTTTTATGTATATAATTGAACAATCAGAAAAACGATGACGTATAAGACGATCTGTAATGTGCTCCGCCCGAGGAAGCCCGGGCTCTAGATGCCGCTCCTTGGCCAGTAGCGTGGATGAATTTGATCAAACAAAATTCTCTCATAAACCCCAGATAAAGCTGTCAGAATCGATACAGAACGATTCTGAGTTCTCTTTGTAAGTGTCCTCTCGTTTCTCCAAAGCTAATGTTAAATTATCAACGTGACATTTTGACTCTAATGGCCATGACCAGGCATGATTCATAGAAAGGAAAAACGGAACGAAGCGAGAGAGGCGATATGCTATCCACCCCTACAGTTTTCCTTAGATTTACCTGACAGGTTCAAAGTTAAAGTTGTCTTGTTTTTCTCTTTCCGCCACCATTTTAACACTGGGGTGGTCAGCAAAATCCTCCTGTCTTGAAGAGCCATCCATCTGACAAAAACTCTGGTCACCCACACCAGTCTTTTGATAACTCTAACACGTAGCGAGTTAGCTAGAAGTGAAATGCCCGAGAGAGAACGTATTGACCAATTTATTCAAAGAAAGCATATTTCTATTCAGAGATGATGAAAGAGTACAGAGAGAGTGCGCATGTGGCGCCACCCATGCCCGAAGAGATATGCCGGCAGATTCAAGACCGATTCAGTGCCATGAAGACAAACTCCAAACAACTGCGGTAGAGTATTCTAAGTTTCATGCCACAGTCACGACTTTTTGTAAAACGAAAAGTGCTGAACAGTTTTCAAAGCTGTCGACAATGTCATAAACTTAAGAGTAAATGTCAGCCGAAATCAAAGATTATCGAAAAAATCGCGGACACGGTCAAAAATCGATTTGGCTCATTTTTTGCCTGTAGGTAGCCTTATATAGTAAACAAACGGAAATGGGGTTAGGTGTTTGAGTTATGCACTTTAACGGGAATAAACCATTAAAAACTTTCGGGGGGTCAATTGCTCAAATTTCACCCAGCGCGATCCTGAAATTATGCTCCTTTCGGGCAGTTGTCATACGAACAAAAATGTAACAGAAGGACTTTTCTAGCTATAGAAATATAGAGTTTGACTTGCTTTATCGAGACAAAGTGATAGTTTTTGTCTCGTGTTATTCCTGGAGGAGCTACGTCTCTGTTAAGAGACGACATCTTCGGCCTTTTGAAATTAAGGCAAAGGTGGCCTAGAATAGCTTGGCAAAAATACATGTGGTAGTGTCTCAAAGTTTACAGTAACACTACCACGAAGCCTTGAAAGATAGTTCTTTACGATTTGGGTTTTATTTCTTTGGGACCTTTGACTATCAAAAGATGACCACCGGCCGTATTTCGGTTAAATACTATGACGCCATAATAAGATGCATAATAACAAAATTAAACGCGTTGTACTCAAATAACTGTTTTGGTCAGTTGTATCTTCACTGGCCGTTGAAATGACTAGAAACATGTTAAAATGTCTATAACTACACTTGATTTTCATATACTGAGACAGGAGAAACAAATCTCGACTTTTCCTACCCTGTGAATCGCGCCATAATTCTGCATAATTCTGCACACAAAAGGTTGAACAATTGAATTGCACACAACAGGACAAATTTGCCACACAGCCGTTAGTTTACGTTTGCTTCGCATCCAGTGGACACGAATTCGAGCATTTGCATCCCTTCCGCGCCTTCTGCACTGGCCAGTTTCGAATATACTGAAAATCGTCAACACAAATTGGAGGAGATTCGAGAGGGTAAGCCGAAAACACTGACACCCGGTCCGCGGACTACCTATGGACCGGTCCACGGACTACCCCTACGGACCCCCTCTACGGACCACCCCCGAAAATAGAATAAAAATAAGAAACAAATATTTCACTTACGGGTTGTCTAACAGATTACTCGTGTCGGCAAAATTTCGAACGTTAGTGTGCAAATGTAACATTCTTGAGTTCAGGCTCGGGCACAAGTTATATCATTACACATTGCCATTTCCTTTGCTGCGGCCATACAGTATATGAAAGACCAGGAAGCCTCCAAAAAGCCTTCGGGGAGCCTCTGGGAAGCCTCGAAATTTGTGCTCTTTCTCCTCTGCCATTTTTTCAGCCCATTTTCGCGCGGATTCGTGAACTCGTTCCAGACTTCTTAATTTGCTCAGCGGAATTACAGATACGAACAAGCCTAAACAACCTAACAACACACCTCCCATAGCCCGATTGAGCCACGAATGAAAGTTAATAACTCTCCTTCTTTTTGTCATCGGCATCCTCTTACCTTACGCTGATAACAGCTTTGAGGCATTTTTTTTTGGGGGGGGGGGGGGGGGCTGGGGGACGTGTTAATTACATTTTCACAGTGTAACACTCGAAATTTCGCCGATATGAGTAATCTATTAAGCAACACATTAATGAAATATTTGTTTCTTATTTTAACACTATTTTTTTGGGGCGGGGGGGAGCTTACGTACAGGGGGTCCGTAGGGGTAGTCCGTGGACCGGTCCATGGGTAGTTCACGGACCTAGTCCATAGTGGGGGTCCGGGGACCGGGGGTCAGTGTTTTCGGGTTACCCCTCGCACACGCTCATTTCCGATCATGCAATTCATAACGGTTTATCCCCGTCAAATTGAATATTTACACAAACTAACCTCATTTCACTTTAGCTAGTACCTATAGCTACCTGTAGACAACAAATGGGACGAAACGACCTTTTGACCATGTCCGCGATTTTTTTATTTTTCTTTGATTTTTAGAGACATCCAGTCTTAATCATGCAATTTGTTTTCGAAAACAGGGATGAACTTCCTACATTGCAGACGAGACTGTAGGAGTATTAAGAAGCCTACACTGTGAGACAGAAATGAGGAGGATAACAGGAACCCGGCCCATGTGTAACAACAGAAGTTAGAGTTCAGATTCATAGTGCGGCAGAGTAGGAAACAAACGTTTCGAGTATTGCTGCATAAACTTGTGTGAACGATACGTTTTTCCACTGGGGACTGTATTTTCGGTTGAACGAGCGCGCGAACTTTACTGGGCGGGACGCGCTCTTAACTCTGGAGAGCACCATTTGGCTTGCGGGAGGGAAACTTGTCATTGTTTCCTGGTACACGAAGATATACTTCAATGGTCTTCTTTATGGACGTCAAGTATCAGACATAACTTGGTTGCAACAGTAGTTCATTCTGAATTCGTTGCAAATCGAAAACTGTTATAATACTGCCCGCCTATACATGGTTTGTTAGGTGCAAAGTACGATCTCTGTTGCTCTAAATACGCCGCAAGTAAAAAAAAACAAAACAAAAGATGCTTAAATAATTCATTTCAAAAGGGAGAACCTCCCCTTGAAAGGACCGTAAGTGGCACAGGTAGAAAGCATACGTGGAAAAAGTACGAGGTTGCAGTATGGTCGTCAAGTACTTAGATAGTTGATACGTAGGGGACCCACAGAATGACACTATAGGTCGCATCGGTATACCAGGTTTGTGCAGTTTCGGTAGTCCGTAAAGTTTCGGTGGTTGAGGTACTGAGCACCTCAGTCGATAGTAGCGTTGAGTGTCAATAGCGTCAGTCTTTTTAAGCGTAAGTATTTTGCTGTTAAGTTTGCGTTGAAGTGCTGGCGTCGGGTCGCGTTTAAGTTCTTCGTAAGTTTGTTTGTCGTTAACAAGTGCGTCCATTTTGTCAAAGTAGTCAGTCTTGTCCATAACAACAGTGACACGTCCTTTGTCGGCTGGTAGTATGACAATGTTGTTGTCGTTTTTCAGTCGTTTCAGTGCTTGCTCATGGTTCGTCTTTTGTCAAGTTATTGTCAGGTATAGAGGCTGATTGTACCGTGGAAGCAATTCTGCTTCTGATGTTATCCTTGGCAGATTCTGATAAGTCTCGCTGACGAGACAGAACCGCCTCAACACTAGATACAATAGACTCGGTCGGTATCCGTTTAGGCGTCACTGAGTGTTTTAGTCCGTAGGACAGTACGTGAGTCTCGGTTTTGTCTAAGGGACGGGAAGAAATGTTCCTGACCCAGTTGTCGTCAGTTTTTGGCCCCGCTTCCCAAAACCCTTACCCTATTTACGACCAAATTCTGCGATTTTTTCCTGCCCTACTTATGACCTGACCAGATATTTGATACCCTATGGTCAAAAGACCACGATCTACCTCATTTTCTCTTGCTATGGTCTAATCGATAATGATGAAAAAGTAGCTGCTTCTAAGAAAACATACCCAATTCAAGACTAGAGTGCAAAACCCATACCCTCTTGTCCAAAATCGATACCCTATTTATGACCAAAACGGCAGAAAAACCATACCCTTTGGGGCCACACATACCTATATAGCCCTATAAGGGAGTACCCCCCACCCCACCCCTGGACTGGCACAAGTGTGTACTTCTGCCTGAGCAAAGTAAAACGTTTCGGTCACGTAGCGTATTAGTGAAAAACAAAAGACTGTCTTAAGACTCTTAAAGCGTCTCGTCCCGAACTGCCAGAAGTCTAAAACACATGTAAAAGAGAATAGAGAGAACCTTAAAACGTGACAGCGTTATTTTTTCGGGAGAGGGAAAGAGATAATTATCGCCGGGAAAAGAGACATCTTGCAATCCGAAGAAATCGTTTTTTACGTTTGAAACGACTTCAGAAGGGCGGGAAAGGTTCAAGCCGGGAGGTGTCTGACATTTCTGGCCAGAAGGGTGCGTAACACGTGAGGGGAGCACCACACGTGTCGGCCGCCGGAAAGGACACGTGCTGGCAAAGATTGCATAACACTCTAGGTACTAAATTGTTGAAACACGCCAATCATCTGTGTTTTTTTAGACCTGTAAAAACCTTGGCTGTCTAGGCAAACATCAGTTTGTTGTTCAGTGACAGAGAGAACTACAACACCTCGAACTTGCTACGTGAGATTTCTATTTTAAAGCAAGATTTTTTTGAGACGGTATAGTCAACATGGCAAAGCAAGTAAGTGAGTCTTAATTGTCGCTTTTACTAAGGGGAGCCGAAACTTCCCGCGAAAGTAACTGGGGAGGCGAAGCGCACCCCGAACGCGCCATAAATGATTATTGTCCTAAGCTGCAAGGCCTCGCTGGGGCGTTTAGCCAATGCTAAAGCAAGGTAACCTTTATTCAGGGATGATTCCAGTCTCGGCCTCCGAAATTTTCTGAAAAATGTTTCCATCTACATTGAACAGGTCGCTTTTTTTACGGGCTGAAAACCAGCGTCGAAGTCTTAGGAGGGGGTACTCTCTTGCATAGGGTTTCAAGAAATAAAAGGTCACTGAAAGGAAAGGTATATGGGGCGTCAAAGGGAATGGTTTTAGAGCCATTTCGGGTTCGAAATGGGGTATGTGTTACACTGTGACCTGGAATTGGTCACGTTGTGTAGATCAAGTGAAACTAATTTCTCGTTACTGTGTGCCCCTTCTCGACTGTTTACGCAATTAGAAGCCATCGTTGGTTAGCCGTTTAGCTGAGCGATTTGGCTGAGCTTGTTAGCTGTTTAGCTGAGGTGGCTAATTCTGCGTCTTTATGGAAAGTTGTCTGTTTATTTTTTTATCTGATTCCTTGAGCCCGATCTAGTCTGCCAAAAACGTTCACCATTGAGAACAACTGGCCCCTCGGAAACAACACGCATTCATGTTTTACATTCCTCGCTCACCACGTACCGCATTTTGAGCATGTTCCTCTTCCTGAAATGTCTACTGAAATGTTTTATGCCAAGTTAAAAAAAAATCCCATTACCTTTTGCGTAACCTTACAATGTCACCAGAAAATCAGCCTGATCGTTTAATAATAAGTGAATTTGCTGTTTTATATCGGCGGTCGACCGAAGCGACCAGTCTGTAACTTTGTCTTCATAAACATTTGACCTAATTTGCTCAGTTGGTTTTACTGACCTTTACTATGCTAGGAGACAAACTAACTTCCGAGTTAGGATTTCGAGTTGGATTTTCGAGTTAGGATTTCGAGTTGGATTTTCGAGTTAGGATTTCGAGTTGGATTTTCGAGTTAGGATTTCGAGTAGGATTTTCGAGTTAGGATTTCGAGTTGGATTTCGAGTTGGATTTCGAGTTGGATTTTCGAGTAAGGATTTTGAGTTGGATTTTCGAGTAAGGATGTAGAGTCGGTCTTTTCGAGATGGTTACTAGTAATCCAGCTGCAACGAATCGGCTAGTTAGTCGGTAAATTCCAGTCCAATGCAGTCAACAAACGAATTCCTGTAGGGGTGGGGTTAGTGTTTTGCCTCTTTACTCTGCGACATCACTATATGAAGCATACATGAGGTAAGAGGCAAGACATTGAGTCTTACATGAAGTGATTTCCCATAGCCATGAACACGCTCCGGGCGTAAATCGATGGTAAGAACTAGAATATTATTTTTCTTGTCATATCTATTCTGGTGGTACAAATTTAGAAATCCGCGTTAAGAATTAGACGCAACGAAAGGCAAATATATAAATTCTAATACCGAGATTTAGGGCAGCCTAAAAGCGTAGCTCCTGGGCCGGGTTGTTCAGAGCTCGATTAAGCTAACCCAGGATAAGGTATAATTTTGATTTGAGTTTTGTAACTTTGCGGTGAGGATTTCTGTGTATTGTTTGGCCTTCTGCTTTCAGTTTTAATAATCCCAATAGACACAAAACAAAGTAGCAAAATACTTTTGTATAGAAGAAAAAGTTATGATTCGGTCAACTTTTAATCCTGGGTTAATCCTGGGTTAAAAACATTCGTGCGAAAATTTATTTAGAGCATTTCTACGGTAAGGTATTAAGTACCTGCGTCAGAAATTCAAAGAATAACTAATTTTACACGGTGCAAGCGACTGTAAAACGGCCCTAAACGGCGGAAGTTAGAAACCTGAGGGGGAGGGGGGGGGGATTCCTATATGAAATGGTTGGGGATGCTTGGCGTCTCGGGTAAAAATCAAGGATTCTGGTCTCACTTAGGGTGTTGACGACGAAACGTCACCATTTCTTCCGTTTTAAGTGGTATCTTTTAGGGGTGTAATGAAGCTCGAGCAACTCCCATATCGGTCTCCTTTAGGAGTTAAATTCCAATTTTCAAACATGCATCCCTGCCCTTTTCATATGGGAGTTCCTCCCCCCCCCCCCCCCCCCCCCAGGGAGTGAAGGAGTGATGGAGTAAAATCGCTTCACCACTACAACTTGGAAGATAATAGTTTCAAAGTTAAAAAGCAGACAAGGGGACGCGAACGGTTGTCTTAAACACTGAAGATAAAATTCTCGAAGGACGAATCCAGTTAGACGACCTTGAACACTACAAACCCCTTGAACGTCCTATGGTTGTAGAGACATCCCTAAGGGTACACCAATTAGTTAAAGAACTCCACCAGCACAACTATATTGATGACACATGACCAACCTATGGTTTTGTCAAACACCTAACCCGCCTCGCATACCATGTTCTACACGCTTACAAAATTTCACAAACCAACTCCGGTTGGAATACCCATAATATCTGGACGTGATGGTCCGACTAAAAGGCTGTCTGCATTTGTAGACAAACTCCTTCAACCCATAACAAAAGAAGAGGAGGCACATCTTAAAGACTCGACGGACTTCATCAATTTCATAGAAAAAACGAGAGTGCTAGAGAACGCTATCCTTGTTTCAATAGAAGTCACAAGTCTATACACAAATATACCTTAAGAGTAGGGGATAGAAACATGCAGTATGCGAAGGATACGAATCTTACTATGAAGGACAATCCCCTATCCCAGCACAATATCTTAAAATAGCGCTTGAACTGGTACTTCAAGAAAAGTCATTTCAGTTCACTGGAAAAAAACTACCTCCAAACACATGGAACAGCCATGGGTACTGAAGTGGCAATCGCCTTTGCCAACATCTTTATGGGAAAGGTAGAATCATAAATTTTAAATCGAAGTGCTCAAAAACCACTTGCCCGGAAAAGGTATATGGACGGTATATTTTCTATCTGGAATATAAACAAAGACGAAGTCACGCAATTTATTAAACAAGCAAATAGCCACCATCCCACCATCAAGTTCACGGCTGAAGTTTCCGACGCGGAAACGTTCCTCGACAAAAAGTTTACAAAGGCGAAAGATTTGCAAAACATGCAGTATAGACTAGACATTAAAACTCATTCAGTTTCAAAGCTACTGAAACATTTCATTAAACGCATTTCTCAAGTTGCCACCCATTAGAGGTCAAAAAGGGTTTCATCAAAGGCGAAGCATTCAGACTTCTCCGAACCAACTCCTCTGAAACAGCATTTAAACTGCTATTTCACAATCTAAAACAAATCTCATCGAAAGAGGGTATCCAGAAACTTTCGTTTGAACAACAGAAATTACATTTGAGGAGAGAAAACCTGCCCTACAACAGAAACGTAAACAAGGCACGTGAATCTTGCCTTTTGTCACACAATATCGCCCATCAGTGCCTAACTTAAAGCAAATACTAATGCAGATTGGCATTTAACTCAACAACAACCATTGCTTAGAAGAATATTCAAAGATCCACCTATTGTCTCGTACAAAAGGGGCAGATCCTTAAAGGATATACTCGTTAAAGCAAAGCTTTAACTGGCTATTACAGGTGGGTGAGAGTTGTGCAGGCCTGTCACCCCATAGCCTGCAGTGCAGGCGTCTTATTGGGGCGAGTTAGCGTTACAACCTTGCGACCGCCTTTTTAGACCGCCATGTTAGACGGTGGGGGATGGGGGAGGGGGACCCCACCCCACCCCACCCCTCCCCTATCCTTCCTCTTGCCTATCATTCACCCCCTTGGTAAAACTTGCTTTCTCTCCCCAGTCTTTCACTGCATGAAAAATTCAAGATGGCGGCTAAACTTTTTACGATGTGAGCGCTCGCTCGAAAAAATTTCGCCTGCTCTGCAGGCTAGTCACCCCATTGTTATTACCTCTGAAAATTTATTAGAAACCCCGGCAAAAAAAATCCTAACTCGAAAATCCAACTCGAAAATCCAACTCGAAAATCCAACCCGAAAATCCAACTTGAAATCCAACTCGAAATCCTAACTCGGTAAATAGGCAACATCTGATAGTTGAAGCTGGTGCACTGATTTCCGTTCAGCAAATTCAACTTTAATGCGTTCAATAGAAGATATTAAATATTAAAGGCACAGGACTGAGATGATAGTACAAAAGACATTTATCAGCAAATAGTCAAGTGATCCGGTAGAATTCAATGCATTACTTTCGGAAATTTCGCTACTCCTTACCATGCATTGCTTGATACCAGCTAGCTCTGTAAAAGTCGAGCAGAGAGGGTTTTTTCCTTTATAAAACGGAGCGGAACGCATAATGGAGAATGAGTTTCAAGTCTCAAAGGTGTGAAAAGTAATTTGCGGAAATTCTATTGTTTCAGCGAAGACGAGAAAGTTCGTTTATTAAAATAGTCATGAAAATAGATAAATGGTGTCCTGCACCCAAATTATAGACTGCTGGAAGCTTAGCCTGCGTAGCAGGCGTTTTCAAAACAGCACCGAAGGGAACGAAAAGGAAACGGCTGCTACGCCCGGGGGGTACTTGCAGAAAAGTTAGATGGAGATGTGCGGCCCACTTAGCTTCCCAAAACCCTTGCACTATTTATGACCAAAATCTGCGTTTTTTGCTACCCTATTTATGACCTGACCAAAAATTCGATGCCCTATTTATGACCGTTGCGGCTGACACAACTGTTGCCCTAAGCATAATCTTTGAAGGACTCTTGTTGATGATATTATTGATAATGACAAAAAGGTATCTTCTAAAAAACATACACAATTCAAGACTAGAGTGCAAAACCATACCCTATTTATGACCAAAATGGCCAAAATCGATACCCTATTTATGACCTAAACGGCTGAAAAAAACCTACTCTTTGGGGCCGCACATACCTATATAGCCCATATAAGGGAGTAAACCCCCACCCCCCCCCCCCCCACCCCCAGGACTGCTACGCAGGATTATACAGAGTGTTAATCCGTAAACGCGAAAGGGGCGGTTATGGATGGATGAGAGTGTCGCAACCATGTCTCGTCCCAATCTCTTGTCTGGCAACGGAGTTATTAGTCGTGTCATTTGCACGCAATAAAATATAAAATCAAAAACAAAAACCATTCCGTGGATATGGTCAAGAAATTGTGATATTACAGAAGATAAATAAAGAAGACAGTTCTCCAAGTTTAAGGTGTGTACGTTGTCCCAAAGTTAAGATATTCGTCGAAATGTTCCGCGCAAATTTACAGAGCCCAGTATGGAGCCGCTATGTTGGTGTTCCTCTGTAGTACACCAATATGGCGGCCGGAAAACAGTGTTAACATCTGGAACTTACTTTGGATGATTATCTGCACTGAACAAATAAACATTTAAATAAGCACTTTTCCAAATACGACAACCTCTTAAATGGCTAAAAAAACAAGACATAAATTTTTCGACAAACGCGATCGTAGCTTTATGTCACGCACCACCATAACCTCAAAATTCAAAATGCGCTGGTTTCCAAACGAAGGGCGCTATTGAGCTGGAAAGTTGTAAACAGATATAACTTTAGTACCTCTTATGCCTGATGAGGATAAAAACTTTGGTGGCTCTTTAGTTTTGGATTTAAGAACTTGATGACGTCACGTGAAAACACTCTATAACCGAAATAACGTTTCTTTCAAGTACAGTCTTGGGACCGCTGTTAATTTTAAAAACTGGTTCTAATATATTTTGCAATAATAGTTAATCATTAACCCTTTTGTAACACATTGTAACATTGTAACACAGAGTAAGATCAGAGACTGTTCATAGCACAAAGTCCAGTCAGTCAATGCATCAATATGGAATAATCTACTTAGCTTTAAAACGACATCGCTGAACAATGTTCAAGGAGTCTGAGCTGAGCTTTTAGAAGTAAAAAGCCCTGGAAATGTCCACTTATTGCAGGTTTTTTTTTTTTCAACAAAATGGCTTAATATTGGTGTCCGCGTCCGCCTAACAGACCAGAGGTGTCCGCTGAATGCAGGTTTATTTTACAGAAAATGTGGGAAGAAAATCTAGGGACTCAAGCTGGTGTCCACTTAATAGAGAGGTTGTCCGCTTAATATGGGGTCCGCTTGATACAGGTTTCACTGTAGAATATTTTGGGTACGCGTATGTTCTTCTTCCAAGCTCCTTTTCGAAAATAGGATTCATGCTTTGAGTTAAATTGAAACGATGTCCTACCTCGCTCTCTATATATGTATATATATCAAGATTCACATCAATATCTGTCCCCTTCGCTTCCTGTTGTGCCGAAGAGCAACCAGCTAGATCAAGGCATTTTAAAAATATTTCATATCAGCCTGGCACCTACCTAGAATTAAAAAAAACTTTTCTCAAGCTGGCTTTATTCCTCTTTAGTATCCAGCCTCGTTGTCCCTTGATGAACTCAAGCGTGAATGTCCTGCTTTCGCGGACAAGGTTTGCCCATTTTCCGAGCTACCGGAGCAAGAGAAAGGCGTGGCTGCCAAGTGCCCTGCCTTTAAGAGTGGCTGTCCATTTAAAGGATGTAAAACTGTTGGAGAGTTTGAAGGCAAGCTTGGTCTGATGCGTGACCAGTGTAAGGGGGATGCTGCTTACCTGGAGTTCCTGAGGGTAACCGTCCTGACTGCCAAAGGAAAGGAGGCCGATGTTGGATCCGCTTGCCCGTTTTTCCAAACCAAGGGTGGCTGCCCATTTGCCAAAGACACCAGTGGAAAGCCTATACTTTCTCCAGACTACATCGTGGTATGTTCCTTTCTACGTTTAATGCAATTTAGATCTAATATATAATTCTTATTATTGGTGTCCATACTCCTGTTATAGTTATGGTTGGAGGAATTAAATTAACTATCGTGACAATTTACCTGTGGTGATTGTTTTTATATAGGCGTTGCATGGAGAAATGAGGTACTGAACAGTCACGCTTGACAAAAAGTTTAGCAATGGGACTGATGGAAATAAATATGTATATATTTAGAACTATTTTTAGCAACGATAAGACCAGATCAAAAATCATCCACTACTTGAGAATGTGGAAGGGTGAAATATCGCTGAAAACATGGGTTTCATACTTAAAAGTTTGAGAAAATTTGACAAGCTTATTAGAACAGTATAGACTAGGTTCTTACCGTGAAGTCGACGTTTTTGTTTGTCAGATTTTTGTCATCTTTTTTCATTTGATTTTTATTGATTTGAAAATTTACAATTTTTTTTTCAAGACTCCCATGGGAGTTACCTTAAACGACGCGATGAATGCGTGTCCAGCATTTGGCAAAGGTGTGTGTCCATACGCCATCCTTGTGACCAAGTGCAAGGGTCTGGCTGGCAAGTGCCCCGCTTTTGAGGGAGGCTGCCCATTCAAGAACTGCAAGACCGTTGGAGAGTTCGTGGAGAAGATGACTCAGATGCGAGATACCTGCAAGGGTAAAGCTGCCTATAGCAAGGTCTTCCAGGAGCTTCTTTCCATCACTGACAGTGAACAGAAGAAGCTTGGAACCTGCCCCTTCAATGCACATGTCTGCCCATTCAGCCGTGATGCTAAAGGAAAGCCAATTGTCCCCAAGTGAGGTCGACAGATCAGTGGCTGTTGCTTAACATGGATTTGACGAAGACAAAGATCAAACCGGACTGACTTATCTATCGTTAACGAATATTCGAATTGCATTCTAGACATTCTACACGTTTCAGATTTTTCTGCGAACGTGTTTTCTCACTGTATGATTACTTGTTTAATTAACAATAAAACTTGTGAAATTATCCAGACAACGTACTCTAGCGGGGATATTGGGACTTAATTTCATTGATTAATTAAACCTCTCTTACAAGGGAAGTTGACAAGTTCAACGCCTCTCCCCCCCCCCCCTCCCCCTCCTCCACCATCGACACGCTTTTGTCAAAGAAAAAAATAAGTTCCCTTACACCGCAAAAGATGACCTTATATCCATTACTGAATTTTTTTTTCTTCCCGTCGTTTTAGTCCCACACACTGTCTCTGGGTCACCAAGGATGGGTTTTTAATGAAAACCTAACAGAGGCCAATATAGGTTAGGTAGCCTGCAGTGTAGGCGTTTTCCGTGTGTTTACGAGTTATCGGTATTAGCTCGCTATCAAGTAGATTCTCCACCATGTTGTCTCAGGAAAAGTGGGCGGGGAGGGGTGGGGACGAAAGGAGGAAAATTTCCTTCCCCTCCCCTTCCCCCGTTACTCCTCTTTTAGCCTCACCCCTAATCCCTAGGACCTCATTTCGTCTCTTGTGAGTGTGAATTCAAGATGAAGCTCGCCCTATCAAGATGCGTGCGCTCGTTCGCCAAAATACGCGTGCATCGCAGGCTGTAGGTTAGGTGATAATGGACCTTTTTCGAGGAAACGCGGCCGTTTTGAATTCAAATAGCTATTATGAGATGGTCAGGGGGCAAATTCGTTTGTATTTGCCCCCTGAGCATCCCCTGATAGCTATTTGAAACAAAATTGAAAACGGCCTCCATATAGCCGAAAAGGCCCATTATTACTTAATATTGTTATGCTGAATGTAATGTACAACTTGTTGCGTAAACAATACTGATATAAGTGCGCACTTACTAACAAAAAACGTAAAAGAGCAGCCGATTAAATGTACTATCATAAGTGGAACAGTTAAACGAGTTCACTGAATTTAACCCCATAAGCTGAAAAGTTCAGAGGGGTTCATGGTGTTATTTAAATTATTTTCAGTCCTCGAGATCGGCTACTTCTTAAGTAGAACAGTTGAACGATTTCATTTAATTTAACCTGTAAGCTGAAAAGTTCAGATGGGCTCATGGTGTTATTTCAAGTATTTTCAATCCTTGACATCGCTTACATGTCATTTGTTGATAACGGGTTTTCGGGTTTTTGCGACAAACTCCTCTGAAGGGGAACGTTTTCGTTTTCCCTTTCTCCTTCTGTAATGCTGCACTTAGCGACTCTGTTCCCTCAAGAGTTCTTCTCCTTCGCAGCCCTCGTTTGACGTCCGTTGCGCAACGTTGACGAGCCCAAAACGAGGCTGCGTGAGGCTGAGGCTACAAAAATCTTGCAAACCAATACCGAGAGAGGAACTTTCGTGGTCCATCATTGCAGATGTCGTTGATGTTGATAATGGGTTTTACGGTAAATTATGTCTTAAAAGTATCACGTTCGAAACGTTTAATAACCGGTAGCTTTTAAGGCTGAGCTCCTGGAAACAGAATTTGTCTTACAGACAGGAAATTTCGCCTGTATCCAATATATCTTCAAGTCACGTTTACTGACTTTGATATCACTCTGGTCGAAATATTATTAGGCTAACAAATTATTACTTGTTTTATTTCTTGGAAAAATAAGTCTATTAAAGACCAACACATTACACGAATGATTTCTACCAAGACATAGATTAAAAAAGGGTTCTTGCCAGGCGATGTTGCCTGGGTTCTTACTAATTTATGCTGCAAAGCTCTTAATTAAGTCATTCCATATTCATCTAAATAAGGCGTCTGTGCCTAGGCTGACTGTCACACGTACGTTCAAACATTACACCCTCCGTGCTCCTCTATCGAGAATTTTGCAGTTGCGATTAATTGTGTTACACTAAAAAACCTCACTTAAGAACCTACATTTTTTGTAGTCTGGCAAAATGGGTTCTTGTATTTTGGCTTAGTTATTGGCAATTTAGGGTAAGTAGGTTCCTAATTAGGTTCTCAGTTTCTCTGAGGGAGATATAGTTGTTGATTACCAGAAAAATAAATAAACTTGGGTTTGGTCCTTGAATATACAGTCTTTATTCACAACTGTATTATGTATTTTCTAGGAACTTGATATAAATTTGAAATCTCAGAATCACTCCTTGGTTAAAATGTTTATCACAATTTAACTGGAACCCACGTTTAAGAAGCTGCTTGATCTTGCTTGGATAAATAGGCTGTTATACCTTTTTGGCTATTAAAATGGCAAATTTCTGTCTGCAGGTTCTTAAACCACTAGGTTCTTACACGCTGGTTTTTACTATATGTGAATGAGCATCTTTTACAGAGCAGAAAGAAATAGATGATTCATTTGTATTCATCTTTTTCTCTAACTTCCTGTCATTCAAATATCCGCTATATTTTACCACATCCTATATTAAGAGTCTCCGGCGGCTCACCACTTTTTAATTTTCCTCCATCAAGAGAAAATCATCTACTGTTTCTGTTGCAGTTGTAGTGGAATCACCCCCGCTTATCCTACGACTTTTGATTTGTAAGAACGAAACAGCCTTTCATTTCCTGCGACAAACCACGTCGGTTACTGACAGTTCTTACGTTTCAGTGTTGCCTAGCAACCTCACCTACATAAAGCGAGAAAGAGAGGCAGCTTGGTTCATTTGTCAAGCTCCCACTTTGACGCGCCATTCAGGTTTTTTTTCAGTTTATCTCAACTGCGTAAAATCTTTATTATTCTCCTGCTTAAGGTAAGTCTTACATGTTTTTATTCTTTTTCGCTTGTCTCCTTAAGAGTTCTTTGAATTTCGTTTCAAAGTTGGTATTTTTACTGTTAACTATAGCTTCCTATAGCTTCCTGGAGCGGGGAAACTGACTTGCAAACTGTTGTTAATGTCAGGTGTTTTTTGCAACTCAGAATCCTTCAGTTTGTCGACAGAGTTTTGTAAAGAAATTATCGGAACCAAACTGAACTTAATCTGGTTCAGTGAGGTATAGTTTTGAATGTTTTTTTTTCCGAAATTGTTTTGGGATACTATATACAAACGGTTTGTTCCTGAAACGCAATGCAATTAACGACATGCTTTTCCTCAAAGCTAGCTTAAAATGCTGTAAAGAAACGTATTTTTCTGGATACTGTTATAAGAACCCTCCAGGTTTCGATCTCAGTTAAGTTTGTTGAAAACTGTTTGAACGCCCACCGCAATTTATTCCTCTCGCAATATCTGTTTTATCTTCTGTCTCCCTAGACTACAAGTCACCATACCTTAAGCTCTTTTAATTGTCCATTTTTAATAGAAATACATTGTTTTCGCCGACTAAAATAACTAAATGCATTCGGTAATAAACTCTTGAGATCGTGCCGACCCTTTGAGAAAGGCTTCGATTCAATAAGATCTAAGAACACATCGTGCCTCTAAGGTAAAGTTGGATTCACTATATTAAACATTTTCTTCTTACGGCCATCCCGTAAATATATATGTTTAATAATACAAATTTGAATCGTGCAGTAATTAAACAAGCAAGTCCGACAGGAGAATCAAATTCTCGATCATCTAAGTTCAGCTGGAAACTGAACTCAGGCCTTCTCACAATACATATACGAGAGTAAGCCGTGTGAACATTGTGCCCGCACGAAAAATTCATCGGGGCCGGGTTTATTGGAGCTGTAAGCTGAAGTAAGTGATATAAATCGCTTTCCCTTGCTAATCAAAACTCTTTTGATGTTGTTCCGAGAGTTTTAATTGTGCATGCCGCCCTACGCTGTGTCAACAACGATTATGGCGACCATCATATATTGGAAATTAACATGACCCGACACAAAAATTAATTTGTCTTCAAAATGCAAAAGTTGCATTAACCTTATAGAGAAATTGCTTCAGCTTTTTCTCAAAGCTTCTTAAAATATGTCGAGAAAACACTTGCTTGCGGTTATTTTCTTCATTTCCCTAGGGTTCTCAAATGTCCGTCGTGTTTTACGACGGAAAAATGCATTGCTAAAGCTGTAGAGAATATTACCTCTGTATTTAGAGACTTGAATGACAGTTCCAAATAACAGTCCAAATGCCGGCTGTTCTCGCCATCTACAACAGCTGGTTTCCGCGAACACGGTTTGGTTTTCTCCAGTGTTCTCAAATTCCCATCGTATTCAAATTTAAAAGAGCTCTTATTGACCAACAGCGCACACGGCTGTGTTTCGATCTTTAATTCCCAAGACCACTTAACGTATAGTTCTTTATTTTTTACAACATCAATACAATGTGAGCATGACAATTTTCACGCGAATAAGAACATTCTCAACCGGAGCAGGATTGTCTTGTATTGATGTATCACCAAATTCTCTTAAACAAAAGGTAAAGAAATTTTGGCAACCAGTAAGAAGAATTTACCTTTTCATCCTTATCATTTCTTATCCTTGTAGGAGCCTGTATTCATTCTCGGATGCTTTATTATTCCAGTTAAGCGACAAGTCTTTCACTGAGGGCAAAAAAGGTCGTGAAAGTAACAAAAACATTTCATATTTGGAGCTGGGGGGTTATAAAGCTGTACTGCGCATACGCCTTACGTTTCACCGCTGTCTGCCCGCAGCTTCAAAGGTACGTCGTGTTACTAAGCAACGTGTGACGTCAACTGATTGTTCAATGGATTATCGAAACTTGTTCTATAACATATCACCATGAAAGTACAACTCAATAATATTTATTACATAATTGTTAAAAAAAATTACTCTCACTAATAACTTCGAAGCTAAATGGATTATCATAACAGGACTGGCTCATATATTTGTGTATCTCGCTATAAACGTCTCGTGATTAACTTTAAATGTTGGAAATTTTAAAGACAGCGACCTCCAGGCCGGACAACGACGAGGGCAAGAAAAGAATCATTTTCTCTTTCAGAACTACTCGGTTTCCCTTTAAGTAAGAGTCATTCCCAAGCCAACGTCCGATTCGAAACAGAAGCACACAACTTAGACGAAGAATTCAGAATTAATTAATTCAGAATTTAGTTGTACAAGGCAGCTAAGTAATATATCTCGAAAGAAAGACCGTGTTTGACCACGTTTCCAAACACCGCTGAAGAAAAGAGTTGAAAACACCACGCACAGCGGGGTACTTTTGAAGAAATGTTCCAAAATGACGATGTACAACGCACGTGCGGGCCACTGCTCAGTAAACCTTCGTGCGACGATGTTCTCGTTGCCCTCGTGATTGCCTTTTAAGTTCCTAGCATTAGGATTACTGGAATAAGTATCAGGATTCTAAAGTGTTATATATATATAACTGAACAATCAGAAAAACGATGACGTATAAGACGATCTGTAATGTGCTCCGCCCGAGGAAGCCCGGGCTCTAGATGCCGCTCCTTGGCCAGTGGCGTGAATGACTTCCTCTAAAAAGCTGTGAATGAAAGGGAAAGCAAGTTGTAAGACGTAATTAAGCAAATTATCAACGCTCTGGAGTGCAGTGATATAGCCACACTCTAATCTAACAGGACATGATAAAAGTGCCCTGAGCACCTATTGCACTTATAAGTGTTCTCGAGAGCCATACAACAACAATACACGACAGGCAAGTTTGCATTGTTTTAATTAAACATTCGTTATTTTACTCTATATCAGCACGCTTCTCTAACACTCTTTTATAGGCGTCGATTGTCTAAAGAAGAAACTAAACAAAGAAAATACGTGATTGGTCCCAAACGAAGCGTAAAAAGATCAACGAAGGAAGATACCAGTCGTAAAATCGATTGGCATCACGTTAAAAAATATATAAAGCAAAACGTGCCGAGCTTGGTTTGACCAACGATACTTTTAATTTTCAGAATCAAGAATTTCTCAATTTATTACGGCCTTTTTTGATTAACACGTTAATCTCATCATCAAATTTAATATAACAAACCGAAAATCGTGTGTCATTCGCCTTTTTTTTCACAATATTAATATTCAGGTAGCTGTTGTACATGTTGAGTCTTCATGTTCAAAGGTTACCGCGATTTCCATATCACGTGATCGACTTCCACGACACAAGAACCAAGCTTCAACCTTAGATCTATTTACATTCGAACTCTCTTTATTTGGTTTTGATACGTTGCCTCTTCTGCCAAGGTGACCACTGAACAAAAGAAAAGGCTTGATATACAAACTAGAAGCACAAATGCTACCTTCGTGACCTTATCTCACGTCTCATGCCATTTCCTGAATGTGCTTCATATTTACACTAAGTAGTTTGACCCTTCTACTCGTCCGGCTTCTGAATACACACAACTCACAATAAATCAATTTTCTAATTAGGCTCATAATTGCTCTCTCTCAACATTTGCACAATGTAAATTAAACCCTAACTCAGTTTGACATTCCCCTTTTCCGTTTACAGGATAAATCTTCAAATTGAAATGTTAATTATCAAAACAAATGAAGAACATCCCTTTGAGTGTTTTGAAGAGAAACAAAGAGACACAACTAGCATGAACCCTTTTAAATAAGTTTCACAAATTACCAACGCAGAAAATTCTTTCTAAAATGCCAACATATTGCCAAGGAGATAGGTGAGGATTAAAAAGGAAAAATGACTTAAAGGATACTGACTTAACGTGCATGCAACAATTTTTTACTTTAATAATATTTTATTTTGACAATAGATTGGCAGAACTAACTTTAAGACAAGACATAAAGCAGTCAGAAAAAAAGATATTCTGAGCTTGAAAAATTCATCATCTGGATCTGAGGCAATACCAAGTCAGCAGTAAAAATTATTGGGAAAGATCACTACTTCAGCTGAAAAAGACCTATTTTGCATTTATTTTTCTCGTTTTAGCTGAATAGGAAAAAAGGTTATTTTAAACATCATTCTCTATCTCGAGGAGACGACGATACATGATACATGAAACGACACACGAACTGCACTTTATAAATTCAGTACTCGATTTTTTAATCATATTCTACGCGTTTGTACACGCATGTATCTTAGAATATTATGAAATTTATTCCATGTATGTGCAATAAAACACAAGTATTAACTGATCCTCACAAAGCTACAACGGAAAGTATAAATTAAACCCAAAAATTATTTTGACATGCCAACCTTATTTACAGGATCACTTCAAAAACAAATTAAAAACACTGATACGTCTGCGCCGTGCATGCGTCAGCCTAAATCGTAAAATGACGAGACCAATATCAAATCTCTCCTTACGAAATAAGTATATTACCAAGCGGATAGGTAGGGAGAATATAAAAAATCACCGACAAAATGAAACTGTCTTGATGAAAAGTCACATTCTTAGAACTGAAATCAAACAAACGTATAATAATCAAAAAGGAGAATTCGAACTGTTGCAAAAATGTTAATGCGTCGAGTCAGTTTCTTTCAATGAAAACTGAAAGTAAAGTTGGAATCGCCCCAACATTTTAAAATTTGGTGTGAAAAATTTCCTTCCTAAAACGAATCAATGCTGTTTTGTTTGGCGAAATAGGGAAAATACTTTCAATTCATGATGTGTTGTTCAAATGAAAAGAAATGCATGGCTTCCCGTCAGCATAGAGTTACCTTTCCTAAGATACCCTTTGAAACAAGATGAGATACTTTTTTCCTCTTCGTTTTATTTTTCAGACCGCTTTCTATTTGAATGGAGAAAGAGGATATATCGTCACATTATCTATTATATCAAATTCTGTTCTCAGTTTTCTTTCTCGACCAGAAAATACGAAAAGAAAAAATTGCACGAGTTAACACACGAGCCACACTCAAAAATCCGTGACACGCGCTTCTTTATCATTCAAATTCAGTCCTTCTAAGCCTAAATGCAGTTTAAGTGTATAGGGAAAAGCAATTTCGTTTATGAGAACTAAAAGCAAGTAAAAATTGTTACACAACTAGGGAGCGGAAGATTCAAAAGAAGCTTTTCTAGATTGTATTGATTTAAACACAATTTAAAATCTACGACAAATGACAAGTCCTGTCAGCACTTTCCGGTAGATGACGGACCCGCTAACAAAGAAGAATACTTTGATGTGCGCGGTAGATACGTCACCGACGTAAACCTATAAATTTATAGTTTGTTTTTTGTCTTAATATCGCAAGTGTTCTATGAAGAGAGTCAGAGTGGAATAAGAAGGGAGAAAAATTTCCGTGCAACCCTCGACTTTTCAAGGTTAGCCTGTTAACCTTTTCAATGTTAGTGTACGAGAAACAATATAAGCTACAGCGGGATTGAGCAAGAAGCCCATTATAAGTTTGCCCTTCGATTTCAAACTAAACTGACCAAATTTACGGTTCCAATAATACCTTGATTACACGTGCAGGCATAAATGAGTCATCGAAAACTATCAACGCTACGTAGACATATATGACCCACGTTACTTTTTACAGTTAAAGGAAGCAATCGCCAGGATTCGTATAATTACTACATCTGACGCCATTTCAAACAAACATTACAGAATTAATACGAGGAAGCATCATCATTTCTCGGCGAATTATAAAGGTCCTGCGACCATCTAAATCTACACCCAATCCTTGTTCGCTAGACATTAAGTATTTTATTTTTATTTTCACCATCTACGAGTGTTTGAGTGATGGGCAGTTCGTTTCGACGATTCGTTTTTCGATAGATTTCACACCCAGCCTAATCTATTCCAAACGTTTAACTAAGGCAGTCCCGCCTTTCTCGTCTTTTCATTTCCTTTCCAACTAACGAAGTGAATACCATGGCTTTGCACAACTGTGAATTGATATTTGTGTTATTTTGAATTCGTTGAGTTTTTGTTTTTGTTTAAAAATCGTTCTTTTTTGTTCAAAACTATCACAGGTATCCTCGGTGATTTCTGTTTGAACAGACAAACAGACTGATCAAATATGTACTCTGCGAACGCGAGTGACGCAGTTTGTGGTTAGGAAGGTGCGCCCTGCTTAAAAAGAGAAAGATTAGAAAACTGCCGCATTGCCACAGATAGATCTAAGTCCAAACAAACAAGGAATAAAAGCAATCCGACTATGTTTTAGAACAAAAACTTTTCGGTGAAGAATGAGAAATGTTGCTGTGGAAACACACATGGCTTTTGGCGAGTCATGATGTTTCCTCAGCTGTTATGAGTACGCAAGTGTTTCCATAAAATAAACCGGCTCAAGGGAAAACTCCCGGGGGGGAACTCTTCGATGCTTGTCGTCTCGCTTAGGGGTATAAATTAGGATTCTGGTCTCACTTAGGGTGTTGACGACGAAACGCCACTATTTTTTTAGCTGACAGAGTATCTTTTAGGGTGCACTCGAAGAACAAATAATAATAAAAGAAACACTCTTATTTCCGTTTTCAGGCTCGATTACCGCCGCTCTGTCGAGTCTGGTCTAATAGCATGGGCTCCTTTCCTGAACAGTGGCTGGTAATCACGCCTATTCTGTTTTAAGTGCTATCTTTTTGGTTTCAAATAAAGCCTTAGCCACGCCCAGATTACTAATCTTTAAGGGTTTGACTTTTTAATTGGGAGATGGTCCACGTACAGTTCGATACAGTTGTCTGACAGACCCAAGTTGTACAATAAATTTCTTTAAGACGTTTAGTGTAAATTGAGTTTACCCACAGTTCTAACATAGTCGAAAAAAAAAAAAAACGTTTTTGCATTCAAATGCAGCCAATCAACGTGCAACTTCACTTTCAAATTGTTCAATCACAGTTAATGTGCCTGGCGCACTGCTAAACGCCCAGTTTATGAAGCGAGTAAGTGTGCTTTGGATTAGAACAAAGGTCCACAACAAAAATGCCAAACCCAAATGATTTGTAAAGTGTTAAATTTAAAGATAACACTGGGATGAAAGCAAGGCTAATGCTTACCTCTTGCAGTTATGAATCGTAGTGCCGCCAAGAACAATTTTCACTCCAGGCAAGGTCTTGTTTAAGTTATAAACTGCATAAGCTTCTTCGTAAGTTGCGCCTCCAACCATAAACACAATAATTTCTTGAGGCCTTCAAAAGAAACAACATTGAATATAAAACGTTTAACATGTTTGTCCCTTCAGGAATTACAATCACATTTGAAACTCCTTCTATTAAGAAGATTTTTAGTTGCTTTTCATTTATCTAAGTATTAGCCTACTGCAGCAGCTTCCAAAAATTGAGATACTACACATGACCATAAAGGTGATAAAGAAATCCGCGGGAAAACACCGCGTCAGGCCTCACGATTGCATTGGGTTCCGCGTTTCACTGGCCAAGAAGACACTTTCCTCTCGCTGATTGGTTAGAGCACATGAAAAGGGGATTGCTGACCGACATCATTTTGGCTTCTTTCGAGAGTCCACCAAACTGAACAAAATACACAATTATTTTTGAAAATCTCTGTACTAAGAATTTATGAGAACTCTTCAAGACAATATTTTCGCCGATCACTGTTTTGATTCTCAAAATATGCATTCTTTGCTGTACATGTTAATAACGAGGAGAAATTGTAAGCATATCACTGTTGGAGCTGTAAAGGTTGAAAGCTGTTGTTTTGAGTTACCTGTCTCGAAGCACTGACGAACCGATGTACGGGAAGTGTGTTTCTTTTAATTTTCCTTTGACCAGGCTGTCCAGTGTTTCAGACAGGAGTGGGGTGTGCTGAGTGTAAATGTTTTCAACTCCCTGCAAATGCAAGAATCTCGAATGTTATGCCCGTTTTTATAACGTTAAAACCACACTTAGTCTTAAAGAAAATCAACGGTGATGGTTCCATTTTGTGCAATAGTGTTATTTAGTTTCAAATGCCAGGAATTCTCAAGAAGTGAGGACTAGTCAACATGGCGGATATGAGAATTGAATACCATGACAACAAACTTGAGAAGGCCAGGTTCATGTCTTAAAGGAGCTACGTCACGGTTTGTGCACCTTCAAAAGTTTACCCTGTATTTTTCAAGTTTCTTGTTTGTAATCCGTATTAATCTTCTCCATCTTTAACCATCCTTGTTCCTTTATGGTTAATTACTATCCCTTTAGGTGTTTTTCTATCTAATTAAACTACTATTTTCAGGTTTCCCTCAATTTAAAGGTAGTTTTGTACATGGCCAAAATAACTGAAAATACAGTGACTGAACTCCTTTAAGATTGGCTTCTGTGAAAAGTTTCTTTCATGGTGAAATTCTTTTTGGATTTATCCCTCTTCCTCGCGCGGTGGCCTCATGGCTAGTGCGCTCGTCTCCGGATCGAGCGGTCCGGGTTCGAGCCCTGGCGGGGGACATTGTGTTGTGTTCTTGGGCAAGACACTTTACTCTCACAGTGCCTCTCTTCACCCAGGTGTATAAATGGGTACCGGCGAACTTAATGCTGGGGGTAGCCCTGCGATGGACTAGCATCCCATCCAGGGGGGAGTAGAAATACTCCTAGTCGCTTCATGCTACAGAAACCGGGATAAGCTCCGGCCTGATGGGCCACTTGGCTCGCATGCAGACTTTACCTACCTTTTTACCTCTCTCTAAAAAGCCCACTAATTAACAATTAGACCCGTGGCCCTTGAGGGCGAAGGGTCTAATTGTTTTAGTATCACCCAACTATTCGGACAGAAAAGGCAATAATAAAGTTAGCAAGTGCAAGTTGAAGAAATATTTATTTGGGAACAAAGCGAAAGAAAGCGTCACGCTTGATTGCACCAATTTCGCTACTCGAGGACTATTACTAATAGTCCTCTAGTAGCGTAGCCATTTAAAATGCAAGATTTGCATCAGTCCACTAGTTGGGTGATACTAATTCAAACTTAACGACGCTTACTCACCTTCAATCCTTTGAAGAACCTTCTTGTTAGTGACAGTGGAGTTTTGTTTTGTCCGAAAAGATCGCTGCTTCTGACATTTCTGCCGCCATATTGGATCAGTGCAGTTACCAGCTGACGTGTCAAAAGAGGATAAAATAACAACACCACGTTGAGTCATTTGTTTGGGAAAAGAAGGGGATAGCATTTTCGATCACAAGTATCAATTTTACCGCAAGGCCGGCGCCTCTTTCAGGCAGCATAATTGGTCAATTTAACAGCTATTTCGCAATAACACGAAATTGTCGGTCGTGTCGGTTACTCATATATTAATAGCATAATAAATACTCTTTTTGTTATATACATCACATGATATGAAATGGTTCATCTTACGATAAGGCTTTTATGAGACAAGTCGCATTTTGCAGCCTGCCTTATCAACGCAATAAACGACGATGGTGCGCTCTGGCTTAAAACTATGGAATATTGTACCGGCAATACACATAACTGTACACTGTATATAAAAGAAATTTACCACTTAATACTCTAAACTGTCACTTATAAGCCCCCCGGTTAAAGGCCCATTTACCTCTAAACAAAACACTACTTCCGATTATAAGCCCTACGGATATAAGATCCCCTCTAGTTTAAAATAACATGAATTCAATTATTATGCGTTCAAGCTTAATTAAAAACCAGTAAATGAAAACCGTATTTCGATCAACATTGTAACTCATTTCGAAACGTTTTTTTTATTCCGCTTATAAGCTCACCCGGATATAAGCCTCTCCGTTTATAAGCCCGTCCAAAGTTGTATAAGCCCAGTGCTCATACAATGTAAGTGGTAATCTGGTTTATCGAGGAAATGAATCAATTACGTGGGATGTTCCAAGTTTAATCATACTTTGTCTTTTTCGATTTACAAACATCTCGTATTGGTAATCTTGCCAGGCAACACCCTTGCGCAATACTTGTCATGTTCCTTCGTGCGAAATAAGACATTTTAAAAACGTAACGTAGTCCACGACAAAATGCCAACGTATATCACCACAATAACTCGCTATGGATAAAGTGAGATATATTAAGAAAATGCATTCTGCAATATTTAAACTAATAAATGTGAAAATGATTGACAACGCGAAAGCCAGTTTCCGATGCCTGTGTTTATATCTGTCAAACTTTAATAATATCAGTTAAAAAAAAAAAAACATCAGTTCAAAACAGCCGCGAGAATAGAGTGCTTTTCGAAAATCTATTATTTTCAGTTAAAACAGTTTAGCTTTTAATTAAAGACTAGCTTTCTAATCAGCTTCATGTTTGGTTAAAACTTGACGCAGCCAACAAGTTTTCTGTTTTTCCACTGAACGTGTTTGTAATGAACACTAAAGTTTACAAAACAAACGGTAATATTTAGTAATACCTATAGGTTTTATAGTTACATACGGAAACGACTCTCCAATATGCATGAAAATGAACTAGTTTCGAACTAATTTCACCAAATTCATTACTTCGTTGAACACACAATTATAACTGTTCACACTGCAATGTTGCTCAGTTTCGTTTCTATAGGCGGAAATATTTGACGCGCTCGCATAAGGCTCTACTTCGATTCCATTGTAAAAGAAAGCAATTTAACTTTTTCCATCCGCGAAAAGCAAACATCACCCTAATGAATACTTCAAATTTTGTTTGCATAAAAGTCCTGTTAAAAATAGTAATTGCTATAAGAAGGCTGGACATTGGAGTTGGCAAGAACGGGTGGGCTTTTACTTGCGCTGAAGATCGGCTGAAAGAAAGACGGTCGTCTCTTTGTTGCGACGTGACACACGCGCAACAAGCTGACAATACTTGGCCATTTGTAATTGAAGGCAATTTAGCTTTTCTATTCTTTGAAAACAAACAACGCTCGTTTATTGAAACTCACAGGATGCAAATATCTGTTTACATTAATATCCTTTTAAAGATAAGACAGTTTCATGTCGCGCGCACGAATGAAAAGAACTGCACAACGTTTTGCGAAGGATAGCTTAATCTACTGTGCACGCTGGACTACTAAACATGCCTGGGGGATTTGTTCAGACGAAAAGCCCATGTAAGTACATTTAAAAAGGGGAATTTATCAATCACACTAGGAATTGATCCCAGTTTACCTTCAATATTCCGATATTCCGGCGTTTCAACTTACAACAAATATTTCCGGATAGCATTTGCAAACTACGGAATCAAAAGTGTCGTTTTAAAGAAAATGCCAAAAAAATTACTTAACTTATTGCAAAAAGGAAAGTCGCGTCCTTTTGTCACTGATGTTTTGTAAGCAACATGTCTACCGTTTCTTGCACAAGGCATAGCTGGCGGAGGCGTTTTTTGCCGTCCAAAAAACGCTAAAGTAACACGTCGGTACCTTTTCGAAAACCGACGAGGATGTTTTAAAGTTCAATTTTCAAAAAGTCATTTACATTTTGAATGGGATATTAAAACGCTTTACACTTTAAGCCTTTAGTTACTTTAATTTTGACAAACGTTAATAACGTTTTCATTTGGCAATTTAATTGCTTTTCTGCTTCACTACTTTCAGAGACATATTCAGTTTGTGTTTCAACTGAGCAGCCGACAGGCAGTAGAACAAAAGAAACTTCAAGGATATTTACTTGAAAAACATTGCTTCACTTCTGGGGCCGAAAACAACAAGACCTTCCAAGGCGAGGTGTGCCTCTTACAGGCAAACAAAATTTACAAATAATTTGCTGGACGTTTGCTAAAGAAAAACCGAGGAACAAAAAATCAAAACGCTAAAACATGGCCTACAACAAGACCAGCAATGTCACAGTCGATGAACTAGAAGATATGGATGAGCCACTCTTCACGAGCGATAAAACCGGCGCGTTCGTCCTCTACGGATTGCTTTCTTTCTTCATCGTCGTAGCAAACAGCCTGATCCTCTTGCTAATCTGGCGAAAGAGACGTCTTCGCACCACGTCCAACATGATCCTTGCTAGCCTTGCAACGAGCGATCTTTTGACGGGGTTGCTGGCGGTGCCGATGGTGATTGCTTGCTCGGCGACGTTACAACGCGAAGTGTGCATCGCCATGGACATCTCGAATCGTTTCCTGGCTTTCTCGTCCGTCGGTCACCTTATTCTTTTATCCATCGACCGCTACATTAGAGTCACAAAGCTACTGCAGTACCCAATAATTGTGACCCCGGAGAGACTCAGATGGGCGCTGGGTTTTGCCTGGGTGTTCGCTCTGCTAGCATCCATGATACAGCTCTCTTGGATTCTGACAACGCTGGATGAAGAAGCATTGATTCGCATTGAGCTGGGCTACGATTTCTTCCATATGGCCGCCCTTGTCGTTGTTCCCCTGTTCTTGATGGGCGTTATCTATACCAGAATCTTAATAAGCCTACGCAGGCACAGAAACACAATCCACAGCGAACTCTCCGGGCGCTCGGCGTCACGGGTTAACGCAGGAAGGCGAAAGGTGAACGAAAAGAAAATTGCTTTGCTGTTCATTGCAATGATCACCGTCTTCATCTGCGGCTTATTTTTCTACTTTCTCTGGGCGCTTATGGAGGACATGGAGGTAGCAGGGCTTTATAGCATATCGCCAAAGGCAATGAACATGATTGTAACAAGCATAATTTTTTTCCGTTTTCTAACCGCGCTGTGCAACCCCCTTCTATGCACGTTCATGAAACAAGACTTTTTGAACGCTTTGAAAACCTTTTCCACTGGATTACGTGATCGCTCCTCAACTATGTAAGACATCGGTAAGGTCACAAAGGGTTTAAATGGGATTAGATCTGTAAACTGTATTCCACATAAAAAAATACTGAGATTAGCTTGTGATTACGAGATTTAAATGCAATCGATTCAACGCACTGGACTTTTCTTTCTTAATTAGTGGACGCCGTTGTGTACATATTAATAACAAATATGTTTGTTCAAGAGACAACATTAATTCAGATTATTCACCGCTCTTGTTTTAAAAGTGTAAAGCCTGGGTGTGTTATTGTGTACTGAAAAGAAAACTTTGAACAGTGATTAGATAATGTATGTAGGGTGAAGCTAGACCAGAGGACGATGTTATAAACTGCGACTTGACATAGAACGTCACCAAGGGACCGCTATTAGCAAAATGTATATACGAAAATATAAAATGAGACGTATATATTATGTTACTAAACAAATGGGAATAAAACACTTGTGATTAAGGAGCAAAGACTATGAATAAACTAAGTTTGTATACCGTACTAATGGTGCTTTTGTGTGATTTGCAGTGTTTACACTACGTGCTCTCGTCACTGAAACAGCTAATTTGTCGGTGAAGTTTAATTGGCGTTTGGAGGGAGGGGGCGAGAGTGTGGAGAGAAGAACTGCGCAAAGTCAATCAGTCTTCTATCCCGCGAAAGATTAGGTTACGCTAGGATTGCCCCTGCAACGCTCTCACTAAGAAGCTTCCGGCCCGGTCCACACTACGTCGGCGTTGGAGAAATTTGAAAACGGTGTTTTCACTCAGAAAATGCATCAAATGTTTTCCGTCCACACCATGCCGGAGAAATTTTAAAAAGCAACCATCATCAGTCATTTTGGATTTGTGTTTGAGGAAAACTCGGTCAGGGAAATCACATGATTATCGTGACGTCATCGTTTTGGAAAAGCTCTGTTTTCACAATGTTCTCTGTCCACACTAGCACGCAAAGCCAGCGTTTTCAAATTCCTCACGTTTGAAGAGCGTTTTCGAAAAGCTCCATTTTCGTGACGGACTAGTGTGGACGATAGGCCTAACCGTAGAAATAAAGCTGCGTTTTCAAATTTCTCCGGCGTAGTGTAGACGGGGCCTCAGAGCGCCCTGACATCAATAAATGCAATGAATTGTGGAGTACTCTGTCGAGAGCCAGAAAGTGGTTTAATATTGTATCGACGCGGTGAGATACAGTACGTTATCTGATACAAACTCGGCGCTTATGCGAGAAACTGATTCATTGCGGTTATGAATGACTCTGAATAGACAAAGATTTTACAAACGATTTTCATTAAGCAGGTGAACAAACACAGTCGCACGGTTTGCAAAGAATTGCGCGTTTCATCAATACGACTACACGGCAGGACTTGAAAAGCCCAGTAGACCTCGACAGCTGATTTGTGTCGTCGTTAAACTTAAGGTCGGATATAACCGACAGTTGACGGGCGGACCCGAGCGGACCCGAGCCGGACCGAGCTGACCTGACCGAAAGGTAGTGTACTCCAAATTGACGTCACCGGACCATCACCATATTGGCTACCAATAAGATGCGATCATTCCATCGCGTGATTAATGAGATTTACTATATCTCTCAGTTACTACGCGCATTGCGATTGGTCCGCTAAAATTTGAAGCGGTTCTTGTTGCCGAAATGTCCCTAAACGTTCAAGGCAATGAACTTGTAAAAAATTACGTTTTCCTAAAATTTGTAACGATTTCGAATTGACTCGTTTGGCTTTTGACCTACGTTAGACAAATGGTCTCCCAACCCTGTCAGACATCAAGTAGACATATAACAACTTACTCCGTCCGTACACAAGTTACAAATCCTCGTTTTTTCCCTTTAAATTCCCATCTTGGCCCGTAACGTACAGTACAGACCTCGAACTCGGTTAGTACGAGGTACAAATGTATATCGAACTTGAAAAATTGCATTCTCTGGTGTTCACTCATAGCGGACACAAACTTAATACGTTTGCAAGGGATACAAAATAAAGTGTAGCGAAGAAAGTGCAGGGGTTTTATTGATGGTTTCAACAGGAAGGCAAACAATTCGGAATTCTCCCCGGGGATTTAACCAAAATTACCACTTGTTCCTCTCAGGTGTAAAGATAATTAAGAAAGGACAGAATAGAGAACAACACTATTGTACAAATTATAGCTACAATAGGTACCTTCTTATATTGCTCGCTGACTCCTCTTCTTGTCAGCATGTTTAACAGGCCACCCACGTCATTACTGCTGTGTTTTTCGTACCGCAGCGCGTACAGGGACACCATTCTAATCATGTCCAGTTCAGACACGTTTTCATTGGCCAGTTGACGACGAATGTTCTGAAGGATGAAGAATTGCAACAAATGAAAGGTTGTAATTTTTTTTTCTAAAAAAAAGCTTAGAAAGCCATGTGATACACCTGTTTTATTACTTACTTTTATCAAATTCAAGTAAAAATTTGCCCCGAAAAAGTCGACGACTTGAAAAACTTTTTCAAGTAGGCAGCTGAATGCCTAGTAAGGAACAAGTTGACGGTGATTTTCAATAATAACTTGTCGAGTTAAGCAATTTTTACCCAAAAACTCGTAGCAACGTCCGTGTATCATAACAAATCAGCCAAAGGTGACTCCACAAAAAAGCGAAACCAACCACCTATTGCCGGTTTCACGTTCCTCAGTACTTGTCACTCGCTTTCATGCTTTCGGGCGCGCCTTACCCCTTCTACGGGTTCTATGTCTCCTGACGCGTTTCGCTGTTTGCACATTTTTCAGTACATTTCAGGAAACACACGCATTTATTTGATCACTGCGCGTTTTCTCGCGCGGGACATTGGCTGTCCATCACCCTGCCACGAGGTCCTAGTTGGTTTACCTCAAAACTTCAGCAATGACGCTCGTTAGTTTTTGAGCCTGTCGGGATAACACGACCTCAAGTTTCACGATAGTAATCGAAAGAACATGCCATTTACCACCATAGTAAGGCACCGTCCACACTACACCGGAGAAATTTGAAAACGCAGCTTTATTTCTACGGTTAGACCTACCATCTACACTATTCCGTCACGAAAAGGAAAGGAGAAAATTGAAAACGCCGGCTTTTCGTTTCCGTGTGGACGTAAAACATTTTGAAAACGGAGCTTGTTGAAAACGATGTAGTCACAATAATCATGTGATTTCCTGGACAGAGTTTTCCTCAAACACAAATCCAACTGAAATGACCTGTGATTCTTGCGTTTTTAAATTCCTCCGGCGTAATGTGCACAGGGAAAACATCTGATGCGTTTTCAGCGCGAAATCTCCGTTTTCAAATTCTCTGGCGTAGTGTGGCCAAAGTCAGTAACAGATGATGCAATACATGATTCAACATTTAACTTGCCTGTAAAGCGGACGAATGATCGTTCTGACAAGCGAGATCTTGTTCAACCTCTGACACGTCCAGCAGAGATTTCTCTGTCACCAGACGAGACAACTCGCCCACAATGGTCACATGTTTAGACACAGTTCCTGACATCTTCTTGAATTGGGGATAATTCTCCACGAACGCCTGATGGAAAGGAAGCATTGTATATTCTGAATGAAGTACCACATGAACCTACTGCTCAAGACAAAAAACTTTCACTGGTTACACTGACTTTTCATCCACAAACATAGAAGTAGAGCGCTCTTGTGTAGCATCACAAACATCAGCAACTGTCAATCACAGCTCAACAGCTTACATAAGGACGATCACATACTTTACACAAAGTAGCAGGCTAAACCATCTTGTAACGCATAATAAACATTACCACTTGACAGTGCTACTCAATAGATTCTATTTGAATGATAACACACTTGGGTTTTACGACAGACTTAAAAGTTGAAATTACCTAAAACGGCGCAATAAATAGTACCACGTGAAAGTACAGCTCAATATAGCTTTGAAGCATGGTAAGGACCGAGGATTCAAAACAAAAGAAAACGGTAAAGAAACACGACAAAAAGGAATATAAAAAACCTATAGTAAGTTTTGGAAAAATGCAATTTCGTCAGAAATTATTATTCTGACGGCACGATGGACAGGCTCGCGGGGTGTCATGGGATAATTAGGGACTATTTAGGGATTTTGCGGGAGAGTTACGTCATTCTAGGTTAGTCAGTCTTCGTGTTCGTCCACTTTTTTATTAAGTTTTTGTTATAACAGATTGTATGTATAAATGTTAAATGTTCTAACTTTTTGATTTTCTATCATTTACTCGGGGTTTCGTGCTGCTGCATTAGATGAGGAATACGTTTCCACACATTTTTTGGCCACATCTAAAGGGTGGTTTTTAATGGTTTTTCGTATCTGGCGTAGCACAGGTTCCAACAGTTGTAATTTGCAAGGACATAGATTTTCTTATAACACGGAATACATCTGCATCAGATGACTGACTGATGCATCCTCAATAAGCTTCTCACATTGAATGTCTCGTGTTAGTGTAGTCAGAATCTCTTAATTGTTTCCTTGTTTGATTTTACCTTCATGTCTGCAATGGATTCCAGGCGTTGGTTACTCTTCACATTCTGCTGAAACTCTGTCATCAATGTCTTAATATTCTGACCGATTTCTCCAAAATTTAGATACATGTTCTGGTAAGGAGATAACGAGAAAAAAAAACGGCCAACACGTAAACACAGGGAGTAAATAAATAGTATGTACCAAAAGATATCACTTTAAGTCAGATGGTTGCTTGGGACAGCCTTAGACTTGAAAACTTACCTTTTGATAAAACTCATCGTGTTCGGCTGATAATACGACTTCCTGTCAAAACAAATAAAGAGAAAAAAATACATGCAATGCTTCTCTCCCCAAATCATACTCCTTTAGGCAGAGATCTAATTTCTTTACTACACTTTTCCACAATACAACGGACCCTTGCGTTCTGAACACCTTGTTATTACGGCCACCTTCCTCTCGCCCAAAGAAGGCTCCACCACTCACTTTCAAAAGAAAGAAACTTTGATATACAATTTTCAACTGAATCTTGTGACATTTTATTGGTTTTTTTTTCTTTTTCTTTTGTTGGATTTGCCAAGGCCATTTTAGGACAGAAGAAATTAATGGCTTATTTTTTAATCAATCTGCCCTCACCAGTAAAACACAAGACTAAAGTAATAGCCCACTTATAAGAACCTGAATTTTTCTTGTACTTAAAGCAAATTTAGGCTACTAAGGTTCTTAAAATAGGTTCTTATATTTTCATATGAATTTCATCTGAATATACTATATATAATATAAATATCATTTCATAATACAGTATAAATCATTTATTTGTATCATAGAGCAGTGCCTATAAGCAGTTCAGTGCAGGTACAGTATATGTCCTTAGCAAAACATAACAAAGAAACTCATGTTGATACCAAATTCATAATTTGATATTTTACATTTAATACTTTGTGATTCTCACAGAGTTGGAGATGGTCAGAAAGCTTTCTTTGATACTGTAGTAGAGTACAGTACTTGCAAATACTTGGGGAATTATTTGAATGGCAAACACAATCGACATACGACATGGTACTTAAGCTTGAAATAAAAAAAAAACTTATGTCAAGTTACTTTTAAATGGATGATGATCTTAATTCAGCAGTTTCTACCTATACACTTTTACAGCAACCCCACTGATAAGAACCTAACTTAAAATTTTAGCCTTAATAGGTTCTAATGTGGAGGGGGCTTAAAATTAAAATTTTAGCCTAACAGGTTCTTAAAACCCAGGTTCTTATACGTGGGCTATTACTGTATTTTCTTGTGCTAAACAACAAAACACTTATGTAGGAACTGTGGACTTCACGACCAACCTCGTTCCCAGGGTCCTGAGAGAAGACCCTGGGAATGAGGTTTGGTTCACAACTGAGCAGAAGTTATGCTAAGCATGACGTAACCTGAAGGAATTTTCTGGGCTTTTTTTATCGGAGGAAGAAGAATCTTTTGATCCAATTAAAGGAACACAGTGAGATAACTCACCTGTAGCTCCTTTGTGATGCCAGGGCACCTTGACAAATCAACTCGGTTGTTTCTGAAACCAATGAGTTCATGTACCATGGCTTGGTAGGTCCACTGGAAATAAAATGACACACTTGGTAAACTAGGTCAAACTCGTTTTGATAGCAGTGTAACATTTTGTACAACTGAATGAATGACAATCTCATTGCTCGAGTCTTCCTTACTGTGCAAGCTTGATGAAATGAGTGACTCTTGAGAGTTTCATTACATGCTCAATAGACAATAGAAATGAAGTAAAACACCAGCGACTTGATTGAGTTACATGTTTGTCAGAAAGGCATGCGCATTTCAGCTGAAGTCAGATATTTTCGGATTTCAAATCAGATCTTTCCAGGGACTGTCACTCATTTCCAGCCTGCTGGTCTAAGGGAACGAAGACTCTGGGTACGAGGTTGTATGAATGAGTAAAAACTTTATTTCACTTCTAATTTAGCCAAAAATCCAAAAAGAAAATGATCTTTCAAAGATGTTTAAGGAAGTTCATGCCCATGGTTCCTTGGCGTTTTTATTGTGCATAATAAGTTGCTGAGTTGCTCATTATCTAACGAAAGCAAAATTCTTAAAAAGTCCTAACATAAGAAAATTTGGGTGTGAACGTTCGTAAAGGATCTTAGGAAGCCCTACATAGTTCCTTGATGTAATAAGATAACAACTTAGATAATTGCTTGGATCTTTAAAACATTCCTTAGAAGATCTTTGCAAAGCTAATCCTTCAAGGTCCTCAAGAAGAAGAATCTAACAGAATCTCCAAATAAACTCTCTGCAAGATCTTTGTAAGACTCCTACTGAAACAGGAGACTTATGAATCACGTGCAAGACCCTGCTAAAACCTCGAAGTTCTATGGGAATTCTAAATGAAGATCCTAGAAAACTCCTTCAGAAGACCTTTCAATTGATAACTGAAAATCTTTGAAAGATTTCACCATGAAAGACACCTAAACATTACAAGACCGTACTTGATTGAGCAGCGGTGTGACAGGGTCATCTCGTCTGTCTAAAATCAACAGAAGGGGAGGAACATCCGTTCTTCTGAAGTCAAACAGTGAAGCTTCATCATTTATTTTATGCTGAAAATAGGTGTGCAATAAAAGGAATCAATGAGTTGTACCTTGAAAACAATTTTGAAAGCATCGGCAAAGTAAAGTTGCTCAAATTATGGTAAGGCAAAAAGGAAACTTGACGACCTATATTCTAGCATTTACAGCCCTGTAGATGCATTGTATGCCAATAATGCTAGACTGCTGAAAAAAAGGTAGGGCACAAATGTTCTGTAACCATCCAGCTCAGCATCAACTAACTTGAAATTAAAACTTGAGGACTGCATAAAAGTACACATTTTTCTAGGAGAGGTATAGGATGAGTTGTCGTGGATGTGTCAGTCACTTGGCTACTGTACCTGTAAGTAATCCAGTAAGGTTTTATATTGTTCACTATGGATCATATTTTCTCTTCTTTACATCTGTTTTTTTCAATACAGGTAGTAAGTAATTTAGACCTACAGTTCACATTCATTTAAGGAAGCCTACGAGTTCATTTTGATAAATGTAAGGGGCTAACGTTTTGTCCCGGTAATTAAACTATGATCTTCATTTTGTGATCATCAACATGTTAACCATAAAAAGCCATAACGAGTGACTCCTAAACATAAGCATAGATAGTAATACCAACCCTTATGTTCTCAGCCAATCTCTTGGCCATCTCAGAAGAATGCTGATATCTAATCAGAGGACATTTCTTTAGTGATAACAACACAGCCAAGATTCCCTGGCATGAACGCTCTAAGGCATCTACATCCCATGATCCACCCTAAAAATAGTCCAAAAAACAGAATGGGACAAATAAAATTATTTCTGTTGCAGAAACTAGCCACTGATCATGGCTGAAGACTTCTAATCAGTAAATTTTGAGAAACATGAGAGAAGTATACAGAATCAGAAGCTGAATGGCACAGAATGATCACATGGCATGGTGTTCTGTTGTTTATAAACTTGTGTTAGTCTTTCCCAAAGCTTCCCCAATAGATGTTAAATGTAGTTTTCCCAAAAGGTTTCACCTATCCCTGCATAACAGGAGACTTATGGGGGCTACACCATTGACAAAGTAACCATTCTCTCACTTTTAAAGTAACTGTTGTTAACTAACCCACAACAGAAATTCACTCAGCAGTTGAATAGACACAAAGACTTAATACATCACTACTCACCCGCACACAATTTGGAATGTTTAATGAAAACACATGAGGACTAACTGCGTAAAAGTCAGAGTAAAATTCCTGCAACAATGACAAAAAAATTATTACATGTATATGTATGTACTTGTTGTAAAGTGAACGATCATAATACATTCAGCAACAGCTAAAATAACGATAGCATTATCAAATCAATTATTAAGCAAATTTAGCTCTCAACCAATATGTATGTACATCATGATTCTAATGATCTATTTAATATACATTGTATCAAAATTAGTTATGAAAATGTATGGTTCCAGAAAATATCCAGACCCACCTCACAGAGGATTTTAGGAAATTCCAAGGGGGAGGTGGTCTCTTAAGCCAAAATTTTTAAAGGTAAATATGAACCAAAACTAGAATTTCTGGAGGGGTGGATTTGGGAATGGGGGGAATTCAAATCAAAACAAAATCCTTGATAGGGATATGGATATTTTGAATAATTAACCCTATTCTGACTGGGTTTTTTCCATGGAGGTTGTGTGCCCAGCTCATGAGCCATACACTATTGACCAGAAAGCCTAAAGTTTTGACACTAGAAAAACATGTACCCAGGCGTAACATTTACCTGCACTTCTCTTACAACTTCATGGTCATCAGCTTCAGCTATTGCTCTGATATTTGGCTTAGCAGTGAAGTTAGAAAAGTCTGAAAAACAGACAAAAATATTTTCTATTAGGAAAGGGGTGGAGTGAATAACATTCCAGCCTCTTCAGTATTTATATCACACTACTGGTTTTGCCATCACTTGTGCTTGCAACTTTGTTACTCAAAGATCTTCCTTGAGTGAAGCTTGAGGCAATGATTAAGTGAAGGTTGATTTGAGCAAGTCTGCGGTGGAATTAATGACAATTTCTTTTTGGAACTAACAAATCACTTTGTTTACTGTTTGTTTACTACTACAGTAATTATCATTCTATTGTATACATTTTACAAAGTCCATCACATGTGAATTTTTTTCCACAGGCTTTACAAATAAAGTTTATGCAATTAATTCAAAAGATTTTTGCATGCATTTCAGGCATTAGTATTATAGTGTGAGAGAGTACAAATAAAGGTTGTTGTTGTTGTTGTAGTTGCTGTTCAGAATACTTTGCAGCACAGGAAAATTAAATTAATATCAGAAAGATTTTACTTTGGGCACTCAGATGTATAATAATTATACATAATTATAACTATGTAACACTTACACAAATAATATACACCATATTTAGGATTTTTCAGTTCACTGCAAAGATGTTCAATGTTCTCCTTGGTAACACAAAGTATAAATGAAAAGAAAATAATGATTAGATAAAAAAATCAGTTCTGTCGAGGAATTTAAGATGAAATGATTTCAACAAGCCTTTCATCTTTTTTCAACATCAGAATTCAGTTTTTAAAATTCCTTGCACATCTTAATGCAAGGTATTCAGATAGACTTTCTGATCTATACAGTACTAGAGAATGTTACCTCCTTGATCAACCACTTTCTTTCTGTTTTTGATTCTTGTATGACTCTCATCAGAGGTGTCCTTGTTATTTTTTGTTATCATCAGAGGTTAACACCTTTCACTTTTTGTCCCTTGTTCCCTATTGAGAAATTCCATCGTTCCCTACAATTTGTTTTCAAAGTTCCCTTTTATGGTAGAGATACCCCTTGTTCCCTCAAGCTAATCCCAAAAATACCCTTGTTCTGTTAAAAGAAATGTTCATGTCCCCTTGTTCCCCAAAACTCATTACTAGTGCCACCTCTTGTACCAGGCAAGAGTATATGTTGTGGTTCAATTTTATCCGTGGTCCAGGCCCCTGGTACAATTTAGCAATTCCTTTGTTCCGGTGTATGGTAATTTATATAATGTATCTGAACCAAAGGAAAAAATACAAAATTGTAGCAAGGGTAATATTGAACCACAATGTACACACTGCACAAGTAATTTCTCACAATCCTTTCTTCCAGTTCCTGGAATATCCTCTCACCCTTGTTGGTCTCAAGAAACAGATCGCCTTCAAGTGCTTCATGGTTTCTCGTCCGCTGGTGTCAACCCTCTCAAACAGATAAACCTCTTTCTGTAGAACCTCACTTTGAGTATACACCATACTCACTATACCTGTCTATAAACAAAAATGGCAATTACGTTTTCAATATCCATTACATATCACCTGTGGAAACCTGTAATATTATAGGCCTAAAATTTCAGTTGCAAGGGGAGTAATAATTCTTCTTGTTAACATATGCTGTGAAAATTACGATACAACCCAATGGTATTGGCCACTTACACCCAAGTGCAGCTTTCATCCTTACCTAGATTATCAAAGCTAAAGGTTACCAGCAGCTTAAAACTGACCTTGTGTAATCTAGTGTAGTGATGGTGTAAATAAAGTCTATAAAAGGCTATTACAATTGTATTTTTACATGACTAAACGATTTGTAGCCTTAAATATACCAAATAATCTGTGTAACTAATATCCTATGGTTTTCTTTTGTCACTGTTCGTTTCCGATAAGCTGTTTCGCGTTGTAGTTGATACTTTGACATTAAAGCTAAACTCGACATGACATGCACAAATATATTATGTTACAACATGTTACAAGCCCTGTAAGAACATCTAAAATTGGATGCCGTATATAAAGCTTTGCTGCTTGAAAACTGTTCAATATATACGAAAAGGAACGAGGATTTCTCCAAGAGATCTAATTATATATAGCTTTGTAGATGGCTATTTTCAATTAACGATCCGCTTACCGTCTCCTTGTCCATAAGAAGGACTTTCATCCCGGGACCACTATCCTCGATCATCTTTGTAACATACTGCTTGACTGCCAAAATCACATTCATAATTGCTTGTCTTCCTACTACCTCCGAGTTTTAAAGGTAAAAATCGACAGAATTATGAAAAGAAATCCCCTTTGATCTCTCCAAATCACAGATCTCCGGACGCCATATTTATTTTTCGTGACAGGTTTGTCCCAGTCCCCATCTGCAATTACATTGAGGGAGGGGTATGAGAAACAAATAATTCTTACTGGTCATTTAAAAACACGGATATTTTTCTCCAAAATAGATCATTCCTACTCTATATTGATATTCTTCAATTTTGTGCTACATTTTGTCAATTTTGAAGCTCAAGTTTTTATCTTCTTGGCAATCTTTACCCCACCCCTGATGAATACCAGAATTCTTTTGTAATAAATTCCTTACCGCGCATGTCATTGTTTCTTCAAGATGGCGGACGAAGTAGTTGACCTCGAAGTTGCTCGCCAAAAAATGAGGCAATGGCGCGATGAACCTCTTCGTAATAGCGAAGAAGTCACTGAACTTGGTGAGTGTCTTATTCTAGAACATGGAAACAAGCTCGGAGACGAGCTGTGGACGATTTACGAGCAAGTATTCTTGGCTTCGATCGACTGTCGAAAAATGGATTTGGCCACCATGTGTTTGAGGGAACTTAAAACACAATTTCCCAAGAGCATACGTGTGGAGAAACTGAATGCCATGCGTCTTGAAGCGTTTGAAAAGTACGAAGAAGCCGAACAGATTTATAACAAGATCTTGGAGGCAGAGCCAGCGAATGCTGTTGTTCGTAAAAGGCTTGTGGCCATTCTCAAGGCACAAAACAGAGTGGGGGAAGCTATTAAAGAGCTCAATGAATATTTGAAAAAGTTCATGAGTGATCAAGAGGCGTGGACTGAATTGGCAGAGCTCTACATCTCGCAGCAGGATCACAAAAAGGCGAAATTTTGCATGGAAGAGTTGATCTTAATGAATCCTCACAATCATTTGTTCCACCAGCGATACGCCGAGATCCTCTACACCCTTGGCGGGAACGAAAACATGGAAAAGGCCAGGAAGTACTTCGCACAAGCTCTCAAGCTTGACAATAACAACATGAGGGCTCTGTTTGGGTTTTTCCTGGCTTCAGCCCATTTGGCGAATTCCTCCAAAGATGTCAAGACAAAGAAGGAAAATTCTAAATTTGCTACCTGGGCAGCTACACAGGTTAATGAGAGGTACCAAAGTGTCAGTCAAGCACAAGAGGAGGATAATCTATCAGAACTGGAGAACATGCTGGAATCACTGCAGGTCGCTATTCCTCAGAATATTCCTTCCCAGCGACTTAGTGAAAACTAGCACAGCATGCATGCCTACTTTATATTTTCAAGGCATAAGAGTGTGCACATGTACATGTAGATGTATACTCACAATACCAGAATTCTTTTGAGGTTTCCGACCTTGTAGTCGGCATTTGTTACGTAAATATTTGCTTAATATGTTGATATGTATGGGCCTGTCAATCCAGTATCTCTTAGAAGCTTGGTGCATTCACAACATAAAGCTGATTTTCTTTGAATTGTTGTGATATTTGTATGTTCTATTTAATCCCCTGGTATCAAGAGAGATCCAGATTTCCAGTTTAAAAATGTTGATATACCCACATTGCAGGATTAGTAAAATTATAGGTTACTTAATACCTTTAAGAGTTTGGCATTAGTCATGTAGAGATTTCAATATTGTGACACGGCAGGCCTGCCCACATCATCTTCAGCCCGGGGCATTCTCTCCTCAAGTTACATGTAGCATAATGTATCTGATTTCATAAAAATTCTTGTTTTGCGGCGATTTCAATTTCCGGTAAAAGAGAAAACAAACAGCGGTTACAAACATAACAAGCATATCATGTGAAACCTCTTTGTTATGTTTGTAACCGCTGTTTGTTTTCTCTGTATCTGATTTCCTTTTAATTCCAGCAATGTTTGTTTGTGTTATTTAATCTCCTGATTTGAGGGGAGATCCAGATTTTTGGTTTTCAAGGCAGGTCTGTGTTTAAAACAATAAAACAATGAATTTAAATGACTGAAGACTGATTAGCTTTTATTTTGGCTCAGTGACACATTTATGTACCCTAAGAAATGGTCCTGTATTCTGTAGTTTAGTCACAACTTACATGCTTAGTTTATTACTCTAGCATATATGGGTTATTAGCCTAGCCTGAGGTCACGAGGACTGGATTTTGGCCAAGTTTTTCTCTGTGTTTGTTTTTGTGGACTGAGACAGAGTTGAGTTCCGTAACCACGCAAAAAAGAACAAGGCCAATATACAGCCATCCTGACCAAACAAGCTTGGTCAATAAAAGATTTTTGTTGTGCGAACAGCTTCGGCTTGGGAGAAATTATTCTTGTGCACGACAGTGCATAATCCCAACTGGGCAAGATAGTGGCATCTTGTTTGCTTGAACAGCCAACACAGCGCCGGATTTGTTTTTCTCATAGAGCTCACAATGTAAGAAGGTTAAATATTGTACAATGTACTGTAGTATCAAAGCATACATATACATGTAATCCTAGTTAACCTTTGGTATATTTTCTCTTTTCAATACCCAACAGTGACTACTTTGTAACTTCTGTATAATTTGTCATGACAAATTAAACTAGGAAGTTTGGCAGACTAGTTGTGTGGGTACCGGTAAATATCTTCATTATTCCGGGTAAAAGGTTTTGATTTAAAGTGAGATTCTCCCTAGTTTATTCTATTCACTGTGCTAACTGTATCAGAAATCCTCACATAGTTTGTTCTGGGTCTGTGACTGTTTAAAAAACATCACGAAAATCTACACGAAGATGATGACCATGAGAGTGTTGAGTATAATAATTGTGAATATGTAAATTACATTTTGTGCTATTTGTGATTTGCTTTATGGTCATGTGTAGTCAGTAAGTAGGCCCTATTGTTTCTGTTTTGTACTGATCTTTTTAGGTGAAGAGAGTCACAAGTTATGAGGGTTAGTGTTCATGAATAAGATGACCAAACAACTGCAAGCCCATAACACCCAGGTAGAAATAATTATGCCTATTGTAATTATTATCACCTTTTTTCATTGTTTTGAGGGACTCCAGCACACTCCAACAAAGTTTTGTTTTGTTTTGCTTTTTCTTCATAAATTTTTGGGTCTAGCAAGGTGATCAAATTTATTTCCATGATTACTTTCTTATTTCCAGTTAATTTGCCAGTGATCATTTAACACATTGAGTACATCTCCTGTACAAGAACAGTCTAATTAGTGGGAAGCCTTGATGTTAAACTTGTGCTGACTGAAGCAAGGGAGCAGATAGGGGGGTCCTAGGGTGCCTGTGACACCCCCCTCCCTTATGTAAGCATTTTTTGAGCAAACAACCTACAACACGGTGTGGAGGTGGACATGACAATCTGGCAAGTACCCTCACTTTGTCAAAGTGTGACCCCCCCCCCCCCTCCCCCCTTTGAAAAATCCTGGCTAAGCCCCTTTGAAGTGTTGACAGAGGCTCAAATTTTTTTGCTAAATGTACTTTAACTTTTTCAGTGCTTCAACCCCTCTAGTTTCAAAATTTATGGACTGATTTTCTTTTGTAGGTATAATCCTCAAGGATCTTGAAGGATCCTAGCAAAGATCCTGTTGAGATCTTACCAAGGATCTTTGCAAAATCTTGATAAAATCCTTGAAGATCCTGAAGGAAAGATTCCTCAAAGATCGTTGAAAGATCTTCACTGAATCCTCAAGGATCCTAAGGTGATTCCTTAGTATTGCATTGCGCATCCTTACTACGCACGATTTTCGCGTCATTAGCGCGCGCACATGAGCGGGTGCGCGTATAGAACGCAGGAGATTTCCCTCAAACTAAGCTCGATAGCGAAATAAATGTTCCGTTTCTCTTAAACGAACACGGTGATCCCCACTTTTTATTTCATAATTTCAATGAGAACAATATCCTCAATAACTGGGAAAAAAATTAGCAGAAGTCCATGGCTACTTTTTTGGCAAATGAAACTTATACTACAGAGGGAGACATAACGGGCCCAACAGCGCATGTCCAAATTATGATCCCTTAAAGGATAAAAAAATCAGGGTATTTGAAGAAATTTTTTTCTGGGACGTAGATGAATAAACAATCAAAGAAAGTAAAACGCTGTGTGATATAACACGCTGCATTGAAAAATAATCAAGCTTTTTTTGTTGCGCACGGAGATTACTAAAAGTCACCTAAATAACCGTATTTGTCAGCATGGTGGCGTGAAAACAAGCACGGTGACCCCCTCTTTTTACTACGTTTTTAATATCTCCTTGTCCTGTAACAACAGCACACCAAGTTTCATCGGAAATCTATGGCGGGTTCTTTTACTAGGGAACCACCTTAAAGGATCCTAGCAAAGATCCTTGAAAGATCTTTCCATTAAAGATCTTTGAATTTCTTTTAAAGATCTTTACAGGTCTTTAAAGGATCCTTAGGTAAGGTAAGGTAAAGTCTGCATGCGAGTCAAGTGGCCCATCAGGCCGGAGCTTATCCCGGTTTCTGTAGCATGAAACGACTAGGAGTATTTCTACTCCCCCCTGGATGGGATGCTAGTCCATCGCAGGGTTACCCCCAGCTTTAAGTTCGCCGGTACCCATTTATACACCTGGGTGGAGAGAGGCACTGTGAGAGTAAAGTGTCTTGCCCAAGAACACAACACAATGTCTCCGGCCAGGGCTCGAACCCGGACCCCTCGATCCGGAGACAAGCGCACTAACCATGAGGCCACCGCCAAAAGATCCTTATCTTTAAGGCTCTTTGGCAGGTCCTTGAAGATCTTTAAAGATCCTCAAAGATCGTGTCAGGATTCTCACCAGGGTTAACTACCCAAACTGGATCAATTATTTGGCAAATCTGCAGGCCAGTTGTTGTTTCTGTCATACCAAATTAATGCACTCATTTCTATAACCACACGTACATATTTATCAACCGTATATTATTAGCGAATGGTTGACGGGGACATAATATTATTATTCTCTCTAAAGAGCTCGTTACAACGCGCCTTTATGGATCGGAAAATCTGTACTGCCCTTGATTTCTGTTGCGTGACATTCACGCTTTACGCGTCTTCGCGTTTCACAGACTCGAGTGCGCGATTCACCCACCCTCGCAACGAGCGAGTCGCGTTGACCAACTGTGCGTGACCGGCAATTGACTTATCGTTGTTTTCCTACATAATAAACACTCGATGCATATTTCTCGCCCAATACAGCTGTATATTTGATTGAACTATCATCAACAACATTGAGGACGTCGAGTGGAGAATCCATTTACAGGTACCTTTTTGAACATTATTCAAGTTAATAAACTAAGGGTTGTCTTTTATGTAGTGGAAACGAAACGATAATGTGAAACTTTGTCATCTCACAAAGGGCTGTCGCTTTCAATAATTCCGAACTTTATTCCAGGGATTCAAACAAGAGCTTAATGATGCAAAACAGAACATTTTTACGTTTGTTTAATTATCTTTTTTTAGCGGCCTTGATATTTTTTTCAGTTCCATGCGACACGCTCAAGTCAGGGCAGGTTCGAGATCATTTTATTTTTTTTTCCTTCTAAGAAAACAAACTCTCTAGACAGGAGCTACTTAGCTCTGTAATTGTTATTGCCTTTTCTAGCTGTAGCGACTGACCTCAAACACGTCATTTCCTTTTGATTAAGCCATGATACTGGATGGTCAATGTGTCCTTAAATGGCCGCCGGAAGTCACGGTCACCACCTCATTCATTCAGCGGAAGTTGACGTTTTAAATAGACTGAAGTTTAAAACTGAGCTTAACTAGAAAACAAGCAGAGTAGATTTGATCAGTTAAAGGGAAAACATCGCGAACTCGCGTATTACAAGGTGGGTTATGTACGGATCAATTCAATGTTACTAGTTATTTTAATGTACCGAGTCTCTCTGCATGTGTCCTTAACTTGCACATTAACTTTTGCAGTTAGATTTAAGAAACATTTTCCTCATTTTATAAAGAATACGGAACTGGTCGTGTTTAACTCAAATGCGACGTAAGTCAAAGCTAGCTGAGAGAAGACAATACGGTATTGATCATTCGTCCATGCATGTACCAACAGGGTGAACTTCAGTTGTCAAGTATGCTAAGTGGCATAAAAATGGAGTACTGTTATTTTTCCAGCTTGCATTGCGCTTTAAGTAAAAACGCGCCTCAGCCGATCACAAATCCATTTATAAAGCCACTCGTCAGATCCGACGGAATATCTTATCCGTACTAAAGTGCTTTAGTAGCAATTTATTAATGAGTGTCAAATGGGATAGATCTCTAGCACAAGTGATTTCCGCCAACGTTCTGCGCAAACGTTCTGCGCGTGGTACGGAAATGGGAGGTTATACTCATAAATGTGCGAAAACTCTGTGCGTGGAGTGGATTACACTCGGCCAATAACGAGGGGAAACCGATGAACCATGTTTGACGACACTACGTTATCCTAGCTTATGACAAGTTTGCATTTGCGTTTGGTGTGTGAAACTTTAACTGATTTTAAGTTCTTTATGATTTGTTATTTCTCAGGAGAAATGGCCGTGTGTTCCTCTAGAATAGGTATTTCCAGATTGGTTCTCCTATCAAGCCTGCTTCTTGGGTCACATTCGTTCGCCGGTAGAACATCCCGAAGATTTATAGGCTTTCCGGAATCTGGCGAGAGAGTTAACTACAGTAATGCAAGGGATAACAACAAGACACTGATTATTCGCCACAGTTTACCAGTAAGTAACTCAATTTACATGTAATCCTCTACTAAATTTGTCGATCCGCCAAAAAAATATTAATAACATTAACCAGCTGAGATAGAAAATCTTAGGGATGTATGTTAGGTTCAACTGAAGATAACTTCTTTTACTGGCTCTAATCGACTGTTGGGTATACTTTGTATCGTTATTTTGGTGAAAAGTTTGGTTCCGAGTATTTGTATTTTTTCTTTCTTTGACAGGGAAGAGTAATTTTTCACGAGAGCAGTGAATTCTGGATTGAATTGCTAACGACAACTCCAGAAGAACAAAATAAAGCGCAAGTGAAAATATCGTACACGTCCATCAATGATAATCACACTATCTTGCTACAAGTGGTATGTCGAGCGTTTTTCTTTAATTTTTCCTCTTCATTTCTTTACCTAACTACCTATACCTACCATCTACCTTCAAACGTAACCGGCCTAACCTAACCTGCCTAAAATCACTCTATGTACACATCGGCCCCTCCCCACCCCTGTGCAATGTTGACAAAACACTTTCATCTAACTCAAGTTTTTGCATTTTACCATTTTCTAACATTGAAAGGGGGAATGGGGGTGCTGACACTTATTCTGTAGGTATTACGGTTATGATTTCATGTTTTTGGTCTTTTTACAACACAATTTGTTCATGCCTTGTAGCTACCTTCCAACGTACTACTTGCCTTCGTCAACTTAACATGTATACAGGAACGGTCATGCACGTGAACTTAAATTGCTGCCTTCATGACCACCAAATAACGTGCCTCCATAGCGTAAAACCCTTTCCTTGCTAGACCCAATCATTTTTAAACAATTCTGCTAAAAATGTGTGATTTTCTCTTTTTCTACAGTACGAGCCCAGTTTACCAGAACGAGCTGACACCAGTGAGAAAGATAAACTGCTCGTTATAATACTCGCCAGTGTGGGATCTTTTGTTGTCCTTGGACTTGTGGTGTCTGCTTTGTGTTACTGTTGCTATTGGAAAAGAAGGCGAAAACCCATCCTTAAAAAAGAAGCTACGAAAGAGTTGGATGAAGGTTGGTGCTTCTTCAAAAACTGCTTGTAGAACTTAAAACTGTTATTGTATTGTTTGCTTGTTTGTTTGTTAGTCAGTTTGTAAACGTAACAGATTTCCTTCAAGGTAAGCCTTGGCAGCAAAATAAATGCTCCTTTTCTCTTAAACGAGCTCGGTAGCCTATATTTTTTATTGCATAATTTTGGTGTACAAATTACCCTCTTTAACTTAAAAAGTTAAGAAAAAATTGTTCAGAACGAAAAAAGATATAGCTAAAAGAGTGAACAAAACCGTTTACGCGAGGATGCGAATTATGACCTTGAAAACAACGATTCGAGGAGCGTTTTGAGTTAATGTCGTTTAGAATTGTGTGATTTTTCCATAAATTGTATATTAAATTGTTCTATGCGCCCGAGACTTTCTACCTGTCAAGATTGTTTTTCAAGTATTCCTTTAATAACCTTTCCTTTCACCTACCGCAAATTGCAACTTGAACTGATGAAATAACGCGCGTGGTTAGGCATAAATGGGTTAAGATTGGCCCATCATATCTCTTACGAGCATGGTGACCTTTTCTTTTTATTGTATTTTTCGAAACAGTGTTTGGTAGGGAACATTCAGGGAAAGTTTGAAAAAATTGTACGGAAACTTTTATTTCTGACGAATCACCTTACAGCATGTTTCTAGGTAAATAAGCCTTAACTAGGCTGACGTTAGTTTAGTCCGCCTTGAAACCAGGCATAGCTAGCCTTCTCCACACCCGCTCTTAATTTCTACGCCTTCATCGCTCTTGTCGTCTCCTGGTAGAGAAGCTTAGTAACAAATGTTGCCAAACTCTGATACTAACGACTAGAACAAGATTTTGATAATGACAAATGGTATGAAATTCCGACACAGAAAAACGTCGCTTAATTCTGGTAATTCTAAGTAATTCTTAACAGCGCAGAGACATGAACAGTTTGAAATTCTGACATTGGCAAAATGTCAGCAAATTCCGACTTGAGGAGACAATGATGTAAATACGCTGGCACCAAAAAAGAGGCCTAAAACTGACAAATGACACGACGGAAATTTTAACACTTATGATGCTCAGTTCTGACAGGGGCGTGCCTATATAGATCGCGTATCTTGAAGACAGCTGAAAAATGACTAAAAGCTGAGGTCAGCTTACCGTCAGGGTTTAAATAATGAATGCAGGGATGGCTTTCAACTCATCAAACCCATGAAGTAGATGAAGCGCCAAACCTGGTAATGCGATATTTTGTACTCACAAGGGATTTTTCTTTGACTTTTCAGAGAATCCATCTCCTGAGAGTCACCGCGCTTCCCACGTTGGTCTAGGACCTGGTACATCTTTGTCAAGTGGTACTCATTTATTGGTTGTGGCCGTGTGCGCATGCGCTCTACACGCTCAATTGCAGACCACCAATGTCGAGATAAATGTTTACTTCCCTGGAGGATTGCTTCGCTCTGACTCCAGAGTATTCCTGAGTTCGGAGAATAATAACGAAGTGAGAGTGATAAGCAACGACACACAACTGAAGATCAATGTTTTTGGTAAGCATGTGTATGACCTGCCATTAGAACCTCGCTTTCAAGAGTATTCCAAATTGTTATAGTCTCGTCGACTCAAAATTCTTGAAAAAAAAAAAAAAACCCTGCCCTCGTTATGTTACAAGGAATGCAGTGGCGTCCATTTTTAAGTCCAACTCTCTTTTTTCGTTTCTAACTTTTGGCTACAAATTACCTACAATTATCTATTCTTAGTAATAAATAGACGATTGTAACGCGCGACCCGTTACCGGTGCCACGACGCATATCATATCACGATGTAATATAAATCTACTAGCGTTCTATCACCAATGCCGTTCTCTGATTGGCTACGCTACTCACTATCTATTCTGTGATAGATAGTGAGTGGCGTAGCAGTGTGCCCTCGTTAACAAAATGACGGCCGCTTCTTGGCATTTTCGAACTGTCTGTGAAGAGGATTTAGATAAAGTTTTGAACGACTAGTAGATTTATACTAAAACAATTAGATTATTCGCTGTCGATTTCTATCACGCGATAGAAATCTCGAGCTCATAATCTAATTGTTTAACATATCACGAAGTAGCGTATAATAAAACTACCTTGTTCTACATGTAGTTGTTCAAATGTTTCAGATGTTCCCAGTGCTGGGCTCGTGTCCGACAATCTGTGCATTGATAGAAACCTGACATGCGCAAATGGAGCTTGTGACCCTCAGACAGGAAAATGCGTTTGTCCAAGAAAAATGCGAGCCATCAGGCAAGAGGGAGGAGTTACACGATGTGTATATAGTAAGTGGAATATACCGAAACAGTGTCACATCCTGTCCAAGTGTTAGCAATGCAGGGCTCCAAAAAAGTGCGTCCGTTCGTCTGGGACAAGTAGATTTTCCTGCTGGGCAAGTAACTTTTCATTGTTATCTGCTCGATGAGCAAGGGATCAGGCAAGTTGTCTGCCAGCTAAATTAAAAAACAAGTAAACTAAGACTTGCCCAGGGCAAGTAGAATTTGAGAGCTACTTGTCCAAAGGGCAAGCTAGAATTCAAGTTTTTCGAACCCTGCAATAGGGCTCATATCTTGTTACTTTCAAATTCTACACAATTTCTTCGAACGTGTAAAGAATTGAAAATTTAATGTTATGCAAGAGCTGACCTTGTTCTTGATCATTTTTTCAATCTTGTCGCTTGTGGTTCTCATAGTGTTGACATTGTAAGAAGATTTCGTATGTTGACTCAGGCTTAGGTACGAGCCTAAGGTAGGATAGTTTTCATTTGCATCATATATGATGCAAATGAAAACTGTCCTACCTTATGTTGTCGGCCTGTTTGCCTACGAATAGGAATGGCAAAAATCGATATTGAGATTTTCACTGATATTACTGACAAGAGTTAGGTACAGCTTGGAGTTGCTTAATGTTTAACGTAAACTTTGTGTGATAGCGTGTCAGTCTCAGTTTTGGAAGAAACGAGTGTCCGTACACTCGGGTTTTATTAGCCGGCTTAGTTAAAAGGAAATATATGGACTTTTCTAAAACAGCCAAGACAGCAGTACAAGATGTCCGTATTTAGTGGGTGTCCTGTTCTTGTCAAATGTACTTAAACTTAAGGCACTTGTTTCTGTTTTCTAAAGGATGCGATCAAAAATGTCAGAGTGGATTCTTTGAGTTGTCTTCTTGCAACCACACTCATCAAGCAGTCTGTAAAAGTAAGTTTCAAAATTTCTCCTTTGTGTTAATGATCGTGTTAACATTCCGTAGGATGTCTAGTTTTGCGTGGACGCCGAGTTTTGAGTGCACGAGGAGTTTCGTGAGAACCTCAAGTTATGTTACGTACGTCGAGTTTTTTTCGACGTGAAGTTTTGTGTGGACTTGGACTTTTGTGTGGTTGTTGTGTTTTATGTGGTAGGCGGTTTTTGAATTGTTTTGCGTAAACGTCTAAGGCTATTTTTTGTAGTCGTCGAGTTTTGTGTGGACATAGAGTTATTTGTGGTCGTTCTGTTTTGAGTGGAAGGTCGGTATCGTGTGGTAGTGGGTTTTAGTAAGACATATTTTCCCTACTTCTGTGGTCGTCGAGTCTTCCATGGGCGTCCAGGTTTTTTGATGTTTCTACAGCCTTGACTATTCTTTTTTGTTTTGTTTTTGTTTTGTTTTGTTTTCATTGCCATTTGTGTAACTTCAGATAACTGGTAGTCTTTCGTATGGGGGTGGCTTGGGCGACAAGCGCTCTCGTTTGCCGATAGAACGTTTGGAGTAAAATCGTTTCTCCCGCCATGTTGTTCGTTTAATACTGAAGGAAAGTTTCATCTCAGGCTGCTAGTTGATTTGGTTTGGTTTTCCTCTCGACTGAGTAATTTTAATAAATAAAAATACGGTGCCATTTTTATATTTTTACGAATCAATTCAATAATAAGTCATATTCCTTGACATTTTATGGATTGAATATGATATATTTTCTGCTTCTACTTTTAGTGTGTCGTCCTCCGTGTAATTTTAAAGAATTCGAATCAGTACCATGTGTAGGAAAAACAGACCGGAAATGCGCTGGTAACTTCCTTCATTTCGACTTTGATTTCTTTTCCTTTTATTATTATTGTCACTTTCATGTAAACTACGGTTCTTTTCTATGTTCGTCATAGCATTCTATATTACCCGTCCCCTCCCATTTTTTCACAGCTGCGCAAGTGATGTACCAGTAAACTAATTCGGGCCTTGTCCACGCTACGCCGGAGGAATTTGAAAACGCCGTTTTCACTCTGCAAACGCACAAAATGTTTTCCATCCACACCACGCCGAAGAAATTTGAAAAGGCAGCAATAACCAGTCATTTTGAATTTGTGGTTGAGGAAAACTTGGGCAGGAAAATCATATTCGAGATGTCATCGTTTTCGAAAAGCTCCGTTTCAAAATGTTTTCCGTCCACGCTAACACGGAAAGCCGGCGTTTCAAATTCCTTCCGAAGCCGCCTTCGTTTTGAAGAGAGTTTTCGAAAAGCTCCGTTTTCGTGAAGGATTAGTGTGGACGGTAGGCCTAACCGTAGAAATAAAGCTACGTTTTCAAATTCCTCCGGCGTAATGTGGACGCTGCTTTAGGTAGTTGACGGCTATAAAATGGTACTGGACGGTGTAAAAGTTTTCGAGACAAGAAGTGGCAAGTCGGGTAGGGAGGTCTTACCTTTTGCCAGTCTCGGCTTAACATTTTGTTGTTTGTTTTTATTGTAGCCATTTCTAAACTGCCGCAAATTAAAGTTTCCCCCAATATTGTCTACGAAGACATTTTAAAGGTAAGAAGCTTTGTCATTACCCGTTACTCGCTGGTAATTTCAGTACATTAAGGCTAAAGACTAACCCGAGTAATTGCATGTGCCTATATTATATAGAGGACGAGATATAATGCAAGAACCCTTCGGTTGTTATCAGGCTGTTATATTTCGGTATTTGTCTATACCATCTTCAGACTAAACTTACACACACAGAGCTCGCATTTTGAGATTAAAACCCTTTTCTCCTGAATACCGTCTTTGTTTTTGTTTTTCACGAATGTCTTAATTGCTAATTACCACCTTTTAGTATTTAAAATCTGAGCTCTATGTATATAATTTCACTCTGAGGATGGTATAAAATAATTCTTTGCTCCGCAAAGAAATGCTATTAACAGTACTAGTTTTAAATTCCTAATCTGCTCCAACGATCCCAGGTGACGAACTATATCAGTTCTGATTGGTTGCACAATGAATTATTACTGTGTTATAGTGTTTACAATTCTTATTGGGCATGATATTTTCATGGTAATAATGTCGGAATGCAGCCATTTGCTTTATTTGTATCGCGTTAAATCTATCATTTTAATTCCTTTCTCCAGGTTAAAGCTAGCCCACCTGTGAAACAAACTATTTTTAATGTGTCCAGCAATTCCCAAATATGGCTCAACAGATCCAGTGGTCTGGCAATTCAGCTTCAAATTCGCCACGTCGACTTCAGCACGACATTTGGGGAGGTCAAACATGACGTCAACGACAACAGCAGGCTTCCAAATGACCCGACGTCACAAGATATTGTAAGAAATTTCTGTGATTCTCCTGTTCCAGACTATTATCGCATAATCTTACAAGAATCCGCGAACGAAGTGCAGATTATTAAGGGAAAACCAGATACCCCATGTCCAAGGTATGATGGCGGATCGTCAACAATACCAGCCCCAGGAAATTTACTTTCATGCAACGGAGCAGAAAATCCTATTGTTAGGCTTTTTGGCGTCAAACATAAACCCGAAGAGTTCTGGAAAGAAGAACGTTCTCGAGCATGCTACAATCTTAAGATGGACTGCAACAAATGTCGCGATGAATGCACAGTTCGTGCTCGAGAGAACCCTATCTGTAATCTTACAAAGGGTAGCGTCAATGCAGATTCCAAGCAGGAGTTCGGGGAACACTTTGAGTATTGCTTTGATTGTTGTTTTGAAGAAAACTGCATTTGTCCGAGCTGTGCGTGTACTCAGTACAATGCTTCATGCATCGGTTCACAGTTGACTTGTGTCGGAACCAAACAGTTTACCATCCCTATCACCCCTATCTTTCCTAAAAGGGGATTGTTCAAGTGTCACGTGAAACTATCTAAAGGTCCTATATTCGAACTCGAGACAGCACTGTGGAAAGATGGAAAGCTATTGAGAAGAACTGAGAAAAATGTTAAGAACTACAGTCAAGAGGCTGTCAGAGGGACAACAGGCTACGATTATGGCTATATGATCCTGAAACATCCCTCTGTAATTAGATACGACAAGAGAAAAATCATCATGATAAGTGGAAAGGCTGGAGAGTCGAACTTTGATGTAGGATGGTACAAAACCGAGCAGGAACTAGAATCCCTGAATCCCGCAAGCGTACTCTCCTTTCAGCCAACAGAGCCGTTCAAAACCAACACCAACACTTGGTCAAAGGAAGATTGTCAAACTTTGGACGCTGAAAAATTTGCAATAATCTCATCCAGTACGTCGATAAACAACGTTGAACCTTTCACACAGCTTACTGCAAAGATAACCCATGAGCAGAACACTCGGTTGTATAAAGTGTACAACAAGTCCGATCCGCAGAAGGTCAGTTTTGAGGTACCACCGGAACGCTCAGTCCTACGACACACATTTCCAGAAACAGTTATATTCAACGATAGATCGTTTACTGGCAAGCTGTTTAAGAACAGGACTTTCTGGACCATCCGCTTAACTGGTCAAGCTAGTTCGTGCCCAGGCTTTTTCGTGGTGCGGTTGACGGATCAAGATCGCCCCGACGTGGAGGTGTATCATTATGACATTGGTGAGTTGGTCTATGCTCTTCCCACCCCCGCGCTTTACAACCAGAAGGTACATCTCATTAGAAAGTTTAGTGCGTCATATCACTGTAGACTACGAGTAGTCCCTCTTTCGATTAGTCCGTCGTACGTGACGCGAAAGAAAACCGCGAGACAAAAATGGCCGCGCGAAATCCTGCCGGCGAGGAGCGCGCACTCCTCGCCCCCAGGATTTCGCGCGGTCATTTTTTTGTCGCGTTTTTCTTTCGCGTCAAGCACGACGGACTAATCGAAAGAGGGACTACTCGTAGTCTATATCGCTGTGTAGCCGTTTTCGAGCCTCTCAGTATTTTGGCGGCTGTTGCTTGAACATGCAGCATGTTTCATTCGCGTTTTACGTATTCAAAATCTAAGGGACCAGAAAACTGAGTTTCTTCTTAGGAGAGGTTAGGCTCGATTACCAGCCGCTGTTTCGGGAAATGAGCCCACGCTCACCCTTCCCCCTCCCCTTATCTCCGGGGAGTGGGGGAGTAGGAACTTGGCCAGACCCCAGAGAGCGGCGGAAATCGGACCTAAAGAGAGGTGATCGCAAAGGAAGTTACAAAAGTAGTTTTGAACGTGGCTGCTACCGTGACTTAGTTAGTTAGTCAGTCGGTCAGTCAGTCAGTCAGTCAGTGAGTCAGTCAGTCAGTCAGTCAATGTTCACTTACGTGGTGTGTCCGTCAGCGCTTCTACTGTAAAAGAGGCTTTTATTCATATACTCCAGATATGAGTATTTATTTTAATACATGTATTTCTCCACAGCAATAATCAACGAAGACTGCTCGTTTAGAGTAGAGTTCCATCTTCCGTCGGGTGGAGACACAAACATGATCGACAAACAGTTTGTTGCTCGCCTTACGGACTCACGCAAAACGATCAAGCTCATTCTTGTGAGCTCAAGACGAATACCTGAATTCGAAATACCTGACATTGACGAAGATTTCGATCTGAAAAAACTTGAAGTTTTGATTCCTTTTGGCGGCGCAGCAGGAGGAATGCTCATTGTGCTAATAGTAATCTTGATCTACGGCTACAAAACACGACCAAAAGACAGTTATCACCGCGACCGAGATAATGACTTGCATTTTCGACATATCTTGTTTGTTGTCTGGTTCGTCGGCATGAGACTGGTGAAGAGTTTTCTCTTAACACTGACTGTTCTGTTTGTAATACTCACCGCTATTCACTACACGAACGTGAAGACGTTAGAAAAATACGAGTCATTCCATGAACAGCGAAAACAATTGGAGGATAACTTTATGCAGCAGATGGACACGCACAAGGCGCAGGAAATAAATCGACAGTGGTCGCTACTGGGAGAAGGAAAGACTGTCTGTGGCCAGAAGTTAAAAGAGCTCAACGCGTTTTTGGAGAGTCATTTCAAAAGCATGCTAGAAAAACAACTGGAGGAAATGAAGCGGAAAAATATAATTCTTGCCGCTGAGAAGCGTATTAAAAAGCAGTTTAGTGCGACGAAAGCGAAGTTCGAAAGAGAGAGAAAGCGGCTGAACGAACAAATGGAAGCTTACAGCAATGAAATCAATTCCAGGATTTCCCAAATTCAGAGAAAAATAGAGGGCAGCTTTTGGCTGCAAGCTGCCAAGGGGATGTACAATTTTTTGGACGGCCTTGCAAAAGTTTTTGGAAGTGGCATTGGAAAGCCGTTTATACGGTGGGTTGGGCTGTCAGTGAGTTTTCCCAGCATTGACGTAAATCTTCCCTCGTTCGATGACATTTTCAGTGATTTTAGCAGCGGCAATTTGCTAATTCCTCAGACAGGCTTACTGGACACGAACTTTTCCTTATGGCAAGGAGATTTTCAGACAGACATAAAAATAAACATCAATCAAATTTCGGTTCCAGACTTGAACATATCTCGTACGCTAAATAAAGGCAGAGCCCAAGAATTGCTGGCTTTGGAATGGATCGTGCAGTTGTACAGAACCGGCGTGGTTACCACAATTTTGATCATTTTGGATTTTTTGTGGTTTGTTTATCGACATAGCAGGACGTACCAGTTAGCCGTTGTGCTCATTCACGGCTTTCCGAAAGTTTACAAACTGGAAAAGATACAGAAAAAGGAGGAAGAGAAAGAAGAAAGGAAAAGGAAAAAAGAAGAGAAAAAAGCAAGGAGGAAGAAAGAAAAAGATAAAAAACTCGAACTTGTCCAAGACGAACATTTGGAGAACTACGAGGGTACAGAGATGAAATCTATGGAACGTACGAAACAGATTAGTGGACTTAAAGAGAATACAAAGTCCAGTGCAAAAGCCACACCTTTGAGTGAAGCAGACATGCCCATAGGCAAGAATGCCCCCAACAATTCAGTTGAGTCTGAGAAAATAATTAGAGAGAATCAGGATATCGAGAGAGTCGATGCCCCAGATGAAGAAACCAAACCAGACGAATCCAGAACCCGCAAAGTGATTGGCCATAGCTTAAAGGGACTCGACAGACTAAATGCAGTATTTCTCAAGTTTCTGATCAAGATCAAGGAAGTTAATTACCAGGTATCCGAGCTTTTGTTTCTTATTTATAATTTGTAATAACTACTTCTAGAAAAATTGAGTAGACGGTCTTCATAGGCGTATCAAGGTGATGTCAGATGACAGTCCAAATTGGTCAAGCTGTAATTGCAGATCTGGGAATACTCAAGAAGAAGGGGGTAGGGGAGGGGCAAAGTGGGGATAAGACTTAACCCAGTCAAAACAATTGTTCCTGAAAACGGGGAAGCAAATAACCCCCAACCCCGCCCCTCTTGGATTCATTGTCCCCTTGGATTCATTCTTGCCCTCAAAATCCCCTGAACGCGTCAAATAGATGCGCACGGTTTCTAAAGAACGAGCAGTAGACCATGCTTACCCTCGGCTCGCCTGGTATTCTTCTTAAAAAAAGAGCCAAGAATCACTCCGTTCAGTCCATTCTTCTCTCGAGTGCCATGGTCGAATGAACTCTTTGAAATGCTAATCTGTTTCTAGTTGTTATTTCTAGGAGATCTGCCACTTTTATTTTGTATTGTGTGACCTTTGGAGTCACTGAACAATCCTTTCACATGCTAGCACTTGCAAAATTAGTATGAAACCTTTTCAGTTTAGCTTTCGTTGTTTCGATAAGGTAAAGAATCATCCGCCCGTCGTTGTTGATATTTTTCCTTGAAAAGGAAGGGATTTTTAACCCAGACATGTTTTGACGTAGTCTCCTTCGTTGGAAGAGCGTTGTCGCGGACGCTTCTCCCCGTGAAGACACTAATAACGGCTGCGAAGGAGACTGGTCATAACGCAGTACATACAAACTTCTTTTATCAGTCATATCGATCAAAACCTGTTGTAATTCTTTTTTTTTTTTCTTATCGCAGATCAACAATACAAACTTGGTTCCCATGTGCGTTCTGTCGGTGATTGGCATTCTGTCCGTATATGTCGTCATAGTAACCGCTAAACACTCATTGAACGTGGAAACGTTGGATGTAGTTGGATATTTCGATCTCAAGATGGCGCCACTGCTGACCATGAGGAAGATTGTCAACACAAGAATAACATCGAACGCGTTTTTGGTGAACGATGTTCATATTCCTTACTACGAAAACAGGTGTTGTATAATGACTCAAATTATTCTAGCATTTTTGTCATTTCTCTCGGATGATAAATTGTCGTAAGCATAATTTGTTGGTTCTTTATTAGATAGATTCCATGTTGCTGTGCGTCTGTTTAGTAATAGATCACAGAAAACGTCAAAATGTGGTAAGAACATCAGTGACACATTCGGCTATCGCCTCGTGTGCCACTGTTTTTGTTCTTACCACATTTTCACGTCACCTGGGAACAGACGCACGGCAACATGAAATATATTTGTTGAACTGATTAAATAACTGATTGTCGTTGATTAATGTCAGCGAGGAACACTGTCGTAATCTTGTTTGAATGAGACTGGAGCCTAAATGAACCGTTAGGTTTTCGAGTTAGCGTCCAGCCTAGTTATCTAATCGTAGGACAGGAGCGAGCGCACTATGGAACAGACATAATCATATGAACCAAATTTAAACCTTTTTCTACGACAAGTAGATGAAAAAAGTCTCTTAACCCTTTCACTCCCTTGAGGAAAAACATATATTTTGTAAAACGGTATCTATGGACCCAAGAACCACACATAGTATACCGTTTGAAATATATTATTTGTAGGATACCATACATCATACTAACAGCCATGGAGGAAGCCTCAGTTTGAATTGAAAAGCATTAAAAATGGAAAAAAGCAAAACGTTAAAAAATATCTCACTCCTTGTATACAGTAGTTGAGGTACACCCCTAAATTATAGCTTAATGTGCAGCTGTTAATGTGTGGGTTCAGTATTGTCAGATATTAACTTAACCTTAAAAGTCTAAGAGGAAAAACATGCACAATTTGTAGGGGTGGTTATTCAAGTCTCATATAGGAGGGGGTATGATTTTATGCTTTCAAACGACAGATCCGTCCAAGACCTTTTTACAGTTCAAATTTGATAAAAATTGGACACATATTGAGCATGTAATGGTATTTTGTGCCACATGGCACTCTTGGGAGTGAGAGGGTTAACGGGTTCATTCTGACTTTTTCGTTTCCAGAGTAAATTCCAGGATAGCGTTTTACAGGAAGAAAGCTAAAATGTACCAGGCATATCAATGCGCAAAAGCTGATCTGTATAACGAAGAGTACTGCTCGTGGGTCGAGGAGCCTGGGACGAGCTGCGAAGGAGTGGGTTCTTATAACCAGGACTTCCTCAGCAACCTGACGCAGTTTGAATGTAACTTAGAACCAATCATACCTCAACGGGAGTGCTGGATAATGCGCTTCAAAATCTATTCTTTATTTTGATTGGTAGGGGTTGCAGAATTTATCGGATATAAAATACCATGCAATTAGAAATGGTAATTTTTCTCGGACTATTTTGTCCAAGGGGGAAAGGCGCAATGAGGTTAACCCTATGTAAAGCGCCAACCTGTGAGACAAGGCCAGACCACAACACCTCGAACTCCGTGTCCCACTATTTGCGATAAAAGTGTGGGTTCTTTAACGTCCCCTGCTAACCATGTAACACTGAAAATGAAGGAGACGGAACACGGTTTATAGTCCTTATCCGAGAAGACATGAAAGTCTAACCATTTGCAGATGTAATTATAAAGGCAACACATTCTCCTCGGTTATTTTAAGACCCTGAGGGTTGGTTCGGTCTGGGGCTCAAACCCTCGACCTCCCGCACAGCAGTCTAGAACTCTACCAACTGAGCTAACCTGGCGGCGATAAATTCCCACCCACCCGGCGGGTCAGGCGAAATAAAGTGTCGCCTGACCCATAGGGTAAAACTCAGTTCAAATAACTGAGAAAACATTTACATGGACATGTTTGCCAAGGAGTGATTCCCTCCAAAACTCAGCGGCTAGGGAGACCAACTGGTATCTGGGAGGTCGTGAGTGCGAATCCTTTCTCCTCAAGATTCTTTGGTTTTCTCACGCTCGCTACATGTTGAACATTTCATTTTGCGCAGAAAAATTAATTGTTGATGTTATTTCCTTTTCTCTTTTAGATTCACTAAATTTGATCGCTTTCGCTACAAAGACGTCCACAAAAAGGCAATTGCTCCCTACGTGGCTGCTCTTCGAGGCCTCATTCTCAACACATTCTACATGTTGTTGATCGCAATTGGAATTTTCATCATTTTTCGAATCTTGGGAATTGCAGTGTTCGTGCTTCTTAAGAAATTCGACCTCGTGCGTCAAGTTAAGCACTATCAAACCAACCAAGATCTCAAGAAAGAGTTAACCCTGCCCCACTGTATCAAGTATCCTTCCAATGAAAGCATTATAAGACGCGTTGGACCTCTTCAAATGTCCGAGGACATGAAAGAGACATTTGGTCCCAGCATCCATGAAGGAAAAAGTCTACAGTGGGTCAAGTAATTAAGGAGACGATAAATGGTACAGATATCACATCTCGTGTACGAAGGATATCCCATCGGTTTTCCATTGACTGTTGTGAAGCCAACACTAAAGTAATCCTATGTCAGCTCTTCACAATTCAACGCGCTTAAACTGCGCACCGATAAACGAACAGATCGCAGGAAAAACGTGGACCAATCGCCAAGCGCGGAAAAGCTGAGCAACTAAAATCTCTTTTGTTGTCATGATTGAACAAGAAAGCAGTTGCAACGCGATATTTTCGCTAGCTGGTCAAGTTTCCATTTTGATGAAGTAAGAGAGCTAAGCAAACACAAAAGAAATCAATCGGGTGTCGAGTGAAATCGCGAATTTCCTTATTTTTGCTACTTCGCTCTGTGATTGGTTAAAAACCTCGTCACCAACTCGATCAAACAATCAGGTGCAAAACCAAAACCAATCACGTCTCGGTCGCACGCATTGATTTTTCCGCGCTTGGCGATGGTTACGTGCATCTGTTGTGATTTTCATTGGTTGGTTGTGTTGTTTACGTTTGATTGGCAATTGTGGTTGCTTTGGTAATTTATGACACTCTATTGAAAACCGCCCTACTGGTGCATGCAGTCAAAACTGCAGTATCTGTAATTCTGTAATATTGCTTTGTCTAACTTTGCGGCCACGCTCAAAGTTGACAACATTTGCAATTCTACAATATTATTTTAAAAACACATATATGGAACATGTTTTCCATGTTTCCTAAGAGTTGTTCGTGCCGGTATAGGTTATGTATATAATACATTGGATTTGTTACCAAGTGTCGTTCATATATTTTCCGGTTGCTTACTTCTTGTAATATTTAATAGGGATATTCTTGAGATTATTACATCGACACGAGCTTTTTAAGGGAAAATATTTTAATATTGTTTTTACCACCCGAAAATAAGTTATATCTTCTCGTCGCCGTGCAATTTCCTCCATTTACAAATAGTTAAGAATCGCCTAACTTAATTATCCCCATTGTAGTAGTAAAGGTATCGTAAGAGTAGAGTATCGTATTGTAAGTATTAAGTATTGCATTGTAAGTAGTTTTTTTCTTTGTTGTACTAGATAAAACAAGGAAAATATCGCGTAACTTTTAATAAAAGCAGAATTATTTTTTACCATTCAAACTACGCAGTAAGATACACCGAAGGCACTAGTTTCCTGTGTGCGTTGCTGACGTCAGCATCAAGTACACAGGCTGAAAGGAGCATTTTTAGTCTCGTTCTGACCCACCATAGCTAATTATTTCCTTCCACGTAAGGGAATTAATAACAAAGGTCTTAGCAAACGTGATACAACGTTTATTAATTGAAAAGGAGAAATGGACTGCAAGCAGTGTTAGTTATCTTTTTGCGCGTTTTTGGGTTTGCTCCCCGCGGCGATCGGCTTAAAGGACAAATTACACAAAAAGAAAATTGACATTAACGCATTGTAGCGGTTTTAAAACTTAATGAATACACTGAAACCGCCGACCGCTCGATCCCCCTTATCAATACTCCTACCCCCTTTCATCCCTTAACCTTGATATTTGTCATAGGGTTTCTGAAGGGTACCGGCGATGCCTAAGTGGAATACACCCATTTCTTTTCGACGATGTCTGGTAGTAGATAGGGTTCACAAGATGTTTTGCTCAACGTGTTGGGTCTTTTGCCGTACTGACCACGTTAGTAAAGCGATTGATTGATTGATTGATTGATTGATTGATTGATTGATTGATTGATTGATTGATTGATTGACTGATTGATCGATTGATTGATTGATTGATTGATTGATTGATTGACTGATTGATTGACTGATTGATTGGCTAATGAAAAAAAAGAAAGAATTGAATTCGATACTTTTGGAAACTTTACGGCATCAGAAGTATGCACTTTTAGCACTTATAGGACTTATGAGTAAATCTAGTTTTTCATTCAGTGTACTGTATGTTTACATTCACAGAGATATGGTAAGCCGTATGCTATCGCTTGCTAAACAAACGTTTTAATGAGCAGTACAATAGCTGTACACGTGCGTTATAATTCTTGGTATATTTCTTTGCCGTCTTCTGCAAAACAACAACGTGAAATGATTAAGTTCTGCGTTGTCTAGAGTACGTGAAGCACCTGAACAACTACGCCTAATTTTCAACTTGCTATTTCGAGTTTAACGCTGCAAACCACGACGGCAACGGCAGCGAGAACGTCACCAAACAAAAATTTTAATAAGCAAAACAATAGATGTTCAGGTGCGTTATAAATCTTTGTGCATTTCGCATGTCGTCCTCTGCAAACAACGGCGTTAAATGACCAGGTTCTCCGTATTTTGTTTAAGGGAAACATCATTTTAAACTTAGCCTAGGCCTGAACAAGTTTTTATTTCGGTAGGTACACGGAACAGATCTGATAAAATTTATTAGCTGTTTAAATATAGATATCGTCCTGCAACTTAACTGTCCCTTTCTGGTACGCTTTGGTGGCAATCAGGTGAGTTTCGTTTGTATTTTGGCGATACAAAATACTCACCCATGGCGAGGCCAAACGAGCCAGATACGTCGCCGAAGCGTACCAATACACTTAATGTTAATACGCTTTGGTAGCATCTCTTGCTCGTTTGGTCTCGCCATGGGTATTTTTGCAGTTCAAAAGCAACGTAAAAACAACAACGCTTTAAAGACGCTTTGAAGCCACTCAAAAGCAGTTCAAACGCAGCTCAAATGTAGCTGAAAAGCCCATTCAAAGTCTTAAAAAGTCGCTTAAAGCCCCTTCAGGGTGGCTGAAAAAGCACCTAAAAAGCTGCTTAAAGCCCCTTCAGAGTAGCTGAAAAAGCACCTCAAATGCCGCTTAAAAGCTCCTTCAGAGTGGCCGAAAAAGCACCTCAAAAGCCGCTTAAAAGTCTCTTCGGGGTGGCAGAAAAGGCACCTCAATAACCGCTTAAAGCCCCTTCATAGTGGCTGAAAAAGACCTCAAAAGCCGCTTAAAATTCCCTTAAAAGCTGCTTAAAAGCACCCCAAAAGTACCTCAAAAGCCGCCTAAAAAGCAGCCCAAAAAAGCAGCTTAAAAAGCAGCTCAAAAGCAGTTCAAAAGCAGCCTACAGAGCCGTTCAAAAGCAGTTCAAAAGCAGTTCAAAAGCAGCCTAAAAGAAGCTCAAAAGCAGTTCGAAAACAGCCCTAAAGCAGTTCAAAAGCAGCTTAAAAGCAACTCAAACGCAGCTCAAAAGCAACTTAAAAAGCAGCTCAAACGCAGCTAAGAACAACTCAAAAGCAGTTCAAAAGCAGCTCAAAACCCGCTTAAAAAGTAGCTTAAAAGCAGCTTTGAAAGCAGTTCAAAAGCTGTTCTAACGCAACTCGAAGACAGCTCAAAAGCAGTTCAAAAGCAGCCTAAAACGCGGCTCAAAAGTAGTTCAAAAGCCGCTTAAAATAAAGAGCAGCTCAAAAGCAGCTCTAAAGCTTACGATTCAAAAGCAGCCCAACGCGCCAAACCGATAAGTAGGTGGTATTCACCGTACCCAAATTGTGCCAGGATACATCGGACTCATCAGGTCTCAGTGACTTGATAATCCAGGACAGCATAGATGCAGCGTCTGATTGGCTAATTGGCAATCTGGGTACGGTAAGAAACAAAGCAGGTACATACTTAGCTCTTATTAACCGAGCAGGAGGTCTGTATGGGAGAATCTTGACCGAGGTCGTGAGTACAGACCGAACGCAGTGAAGTCAAGATTCTCCCATACAGACCGACTAAGCTCGGTTAATAAGACGTTTATTATATGGCGCAAACAAGAATAATTTAATTCGTTTAAATGTAACTGGTTTGTACTAACTGTTATTTTTTGCTTGCGAACGGCGATGAGCTGAATTTAATTCTGCTAAAGTTTGTTCGTCCTCTTTACGTTTTTTCTTTTTTTTTTTCTCATCAGGCTTTTTGGCACTTCCATAAATAAATATTGTTAGATGAAAACAGTCAATGACTTTGCATTTTAGTTTGCAACTTTCTTACGGCAAAACATTACCTATCTAGATGCCGGTCTAGATGGGAAAATCTAGATCGCTTTCAATATCGATTTCAGCCAATCAAATTCGTGAATTCGGTAGTTCCCAGTCCTTGTGAGACAGAGCTATATAATAAAACATGATATCACTGGTATATTTCAGTTACGTTTATTTATCTTAAGTTACATAGGATCTAAACTTGGGATTCTTATTTAGCAAACCTTGGGAAACCCATGTCTAGGGAGCATTTGCATCCGAGAAAAAAGGGCAAAATTTGTATTCCGGCGATCCCTACAAGATGCTTAATTAATGGTATCTACAGTTTACACTTGGTTGTGCAATGGTAAAAAGTTCATTGGCTATATATAAAATATACAGAAGAATCTATACAAAACAAGTATGTACACGAATAGGTCATTTTACAAACAAAAACGTTTTTTTCATTACAAAGTACCAACCCCAGAAAGGTTGTTATTCTAAACTGCTTTATGAAGGCTTTCTTAAATTGTGATAGTTGGTTTGAATATTACAGTGTTCGACCTCCTCAGTACTGCATTTTATGCAAACGCTGTGAAATAATTAAACAAAAAGAGTAGGCTTAAGTACCCTCGATTAGAAAAGTTACACTTTCTCTGTCGAGGACACATAGAAACCTCGACGGGAGACGTTTTTACAGTATCCACGATTCGTTGCTATCGATACATTCTTGTTCCTGAACCCCAACTCGAGTTAGGGGAGTGAGTTGGAAATTAAGGTTACTTATTTCCCTTCTCCCACCCCGCTCCACTTTCATCTGCCTCCTCTATCTCTTTTCCCGTCTTTTTACAATAAACGGCTAACGAAGTGGTTTTACTCTTCCGCCAAGATTGATTAATATGCTTCAGAAATTGATTAGAAGAAAGTGGGGGTCTCTTGATACTAAGCCAACTTAGTGTAATTTAAAAGCAGCATCTGACTGTGATCGCTTTCTATTTAATACCTTCTTAACTGCTTCTTTCTTAAGTTTCGGCTTATTTTGATCCATACTTCTAGAACAGGTAACTACAGGCCGTGGGTTGTCATGAAACTTTCAAAGTAGTTCAATCTAAAAAAAAAAGGCAGTATTTATATCATAAAAGCGACAAACGAACTTCCCTCTACTGTATAATTACCCAGTGCATTGTTCCTGTACGAAGTCTGTTTAACTTGATTCTCTTATGACGTGTTCACATTTTCTTTAGACTCCGTGACGAAAATATTAGGAATTTTCAATTTCTTAGCTCCGTTGTCTTTCTTAGCCGTGCTGCCGCCATCTTGCTCGTCATCAAATTCCGGAGATTTCAAATGAAACTGTTCCATAACTTCTGGAGGTAGTGTCTTGTATACGTGTATCTTCTTGACGCGAACCATTCCTCTTGACTTAAGGAAGAGAAACACAACGTAACTCAAAACTGAAATTATTACCACCGACAATACCACCGCCAGAACAAAATAAATTGTCTCCAAGAGCATGTTGCGAACTGCATCGACAAACCGTTTGGATTCACGCTTGAGTCGTTGACGGTACGCTTCACCGTCATAACCTTCGTAGTGCCTTCCTTCCAACTTTGGAATGATACAAGAGGGTTGATTAAATTCCAAGAGCGACGCCTCTTCCCAGAAGCATTTATTTGTGTCCTTCTCTAGAGAGCAGAGTTGTTGGTTTAGTCGTTCCATACGCTCTTGCTGTTCTCTGTTGAAGTCCTGGATCATTCTCCTGTTTTCAGATATGGTATCATTGACCGATTCCTTGTACTGCTGCATTGCATTGTTGTTGATAAAATCGACCTGGTCATCGATAGCGAGGTTGGTAAAGTGGTAGTCGGTGTCAAGGCGAAACGAGATCATTTCGTAGCCTCCCAGTTCTTCAATAACGGTCACGTTCATGACATTGTAAACTAAAGCAATCACTAGATAGAGAATAGCAGCAGAGGCAGCAATTGTAATGCACATTGGCAGAAGATTTGTACGCATGATCCGCTTGTGAAGGCTCTTGCAAAAAGCGATGAATTTCGAGAACTTCTCGGCAAGAAAATCTAAGATCCTTCGGACAAGTTTAGCAGTTTTTTCCTTTACAGTTGGTGGTTTCTTTTCAAACTCGTCTTCATCGTGATTCACAGTCTCTTCGAACCCTTGGATTAATTTGAAAGCGATTTGGTAAGTCTTCGATCCTCGATATATCAAAAGCAGGATATCCATGACAACCAATGCGCCCAAAATGGCTTTCTTGGTGACAATGAACACTTCGGCATCGTACACGCTGCTGAGATTTTTAGTCTGTCCTTCCCTTTCGAGTAATTGCTCCTTCTGGTCATCGACCGTTTCTTCCGTAATATCTCCTTTTTCAATGTTATAGTACGATCCACCGTGAGCGGACTCGATAATGGAAGACCTGTTGGCATTAGAAATGTTTGAAATTCCATCTAAGTCATCATTATCTTCGTAGACAACGCGCTCAGAGAAGATTTCGGAATCTGTTTTGTTGTCGACGGAGTCTAATTGAGAGTTATTGGAAGCAAAGAAATCACTGATATTCCCCACAAAGCAATTGGCGTTAGCTGCTTCCCACTCTATGGACACTTCTTGCAACTTTCGGATCCCAGATTTCACTTGTTCCTTTGCAGACTTAATCATGTACCTCAATGGACACATAAGTATCGTGCTCAAAGGATGTTCAGGCGACCTTCCGGTTCTGAGAACCTCACTAAAATCCGCCAAGCCATTTTTTGCATATTGAAGCTTAGAAACAATGTTATTCCTTGCTTCGTCAAGTTTGTCTTTATCGAGAGCACCAACAAAGTCAAGAAAGCCAATGAAGGAATTGTCGGAGAAGCTTCGTTTTCTTCTAGTAGCAAACTCACTTTGGCTTTCCCATGTGAGCTTCATTGCTGCCTGGTCCTCGTGGCGATCATGATTTCGTAGATACCTGTCACTCGCAGAGATCTCTCTCTTTTTCCGTGATGCTGCTTCGTTTATTTCATAAGCAGCTCTTGGTAGAGCAAACCACCCATTGTCAAACACTCTCTTTCCATAGTTTTTCAAGCCATCTTCGGTTTCCTGCAAGTTTCGTGTAGTGGCCGCTCGGAATTCTTTTATTCGCTCGTCAATGTCTTTCTTTAATTTCTCTACTTTCTCGGTTACTTTGGTGATAATTTTTTTGCTCAGCTTATTAAACATTTTCAAATGATTTTCCTGGATTAAGCAAGTCATGTTGAGCCTCATCCACTGTAGCTGTTGTCCCATGAAGTAATCACAAGACCTTTGAATGTCTTCGCTAGAGTCCAGAACACGCTTGTTTTCACTTTCACGATGCTGATCCATTCCTAAAGCCATGGCGTTGCTTTCGTCAATTTTGCTTTGTACAAAGTCTTGGTATTCCTGGATAATTTTCATGTTATCAGCGTGAAGAAGGGTCAGAATTGCAAACGCCATTGAGAACGTAAAGGTCACACAGTAGACAACTCTTGCAACGACGAAAAAAATGACTAGGATAAGGTGCCTTCGTTTGAGTCTGTTTTGATCTTTGGGTGTCCCCTTCTTTTTCCTATCTCCATCTTTGTTTGTTGTTACTTCCTTGTTCTTGACATATTTCCACCCAAAAGGGCCATCTTTTGGAGCATCATTGGGTTTGTGGGTAACTTGTGCATATACTATTAACGCGAACAAAACTAGTAGCACACAGCCTGTGACTACAAAGAGTGGCATCAGAGTTACCCATGGATTAGGTCTATCGTCTTGGCTTTTCTTTTCTGGTTCCTTCAATTTCCTTCCGCCTTTGTCGACGACAGCCATCTGAAGTTGCAGTTTCTGTTTAGCATTAGATAAACGCACACTAAATAACCTCTCCTTGTCCTGCAATCCCTTTCTTGGAACATGAATATCCAAGTCAAAACTGGTTTCGGGGCAAAGAATCACCACATCCTGCTCAAGGACTAGAACACTGTCAACTTCATCGATGACTTCAAGAGTGAAGAAAGCAGGACAGCTCGTCAATAATCCATTTACCTTGATATTCCAAGAAGTGCTGGTTCGTGACAAACTGCTTTTAAATGTCTCGTCATTGCGTATGCTCGCATTTGTCAAGACATACTTCAAGATCGATTCTTCTTCGGAAATGCTTATAGTAATCGTAGGTGTGCGCTGGGAATCTTGTACGTGATATGCAAACTCGCCTCCTGATTGAACGCCAAGATGTTCTACATTCACAGGCCTTAGATCAAGAAAGGGTTTCCGAATGCTGCTTGACCAATCAGAAAGTCTCTGACAGTTAACACTGTCGCTCCAAGATCTGGTGGTTATTGAAAATGGTGTCTTTGTTTGCACCTCAATTGTGTTATTCGAGTTGGCATTTCCTAATGTTGAGTTTGCGTCCTCAAGGTTTGATACACTGTACTTATACGGCCCCTTTTCAGATGATCTCTGGCCTCGAAGATACAGCAGAGAGGAAATATCGAAATTTGCAGAGTGGGATACTTCTAAAGAGTCTACGCGATTTGTTCCTCGTTGTATCATCGAATATGGATGATCACCTGCTGTCGGAGTCTTTAAAGTTCTGGAGATCCAGTCCGAGCTGAAACGTCCACTATGGTGCTTTACTTTGTACCTCAGTGTATACAATGTCTTGGGAACCTTATATTCAAGATAGCAGTTGAACTGCAGGTTCAAGTTGCTTGGTTTGTTCATTACCAAAGTAAACTGGCTGGTGTCCCCTTTGGCGCACCTCTTTGGTATTTGTGTACAGTTTGGCTCACTGTAGAAATAAGAGCAGAGGTCCAAACAGTCTTTATAACAGCAGGAACATGAACTATATGCCTTGCTATCAGATTGATCACAACGGGGACAATTATCTCTGCATATTCTGCAAATTTGATACGCCTCTGCGCAAAATGGAGTTGGAAAGGACTGTAACGGGCTATCAAAGAAGGCACCTTCCTTTATACCAAATGCGTCAGTCACAATATTTGTGTAGTTTGTGCAATAAAGTTTGCTTGAGTCTTCTTTGAGGATGCAGTCAGTCTGGTCAGGCTTAGAGCAGATGACGGACGTCTCTTCCGTGTCGCAAGCGTCGTTCAAAGATCTATAGTGGTACATTTCGCCTGGTGTTACGCCAGTTGGGCAAAGTTGTCTTGAGTGCTGAAAACACTTGGCTGGGTACACTTTCGTCTGCCGATCACGTTTTAAGTCATGTTTAATGGTGTAGTGGTTTGGGGCTGGGTACCGACAGTGCTGACTAAACACCTCTGGAAAGCCAGGCAAACTAGCAAATTCAAGATTTTCGCCGTTTGACCGCCACGCATCATAATCGCTATATTTTGGAACCAAGTTAACTTGCTCAATTTCCACGTCTACATAAAAGCTCGAGTTTCGATACAAACGCGCACGGTTTGGCAAATCTGCTTTCAGGAAGAATGTTTTACTTGTACTGTTTAACCGAAGGCGGTCCTCAAGGAGAACCAAGTCTTGTGCTGGTTTTTGGAAAATGACCTTTGAACCTGTTCGCACTGATGAAAGGTAAAAAAAAAAGACCTAATTAGCGACTGAAGTGAGAGTACAATTTCTAATAACAATGTATCATCAAATGGGGGATAGAACTGTTTAGAGGGAGCTTTTGTATTGGAATATTATCTGAAAATGAAAACTGGCCCAACCATGGCGTGGGTCTACCGGAGCTGCGACAGCAACGAGCTGTAGTGATTTTGGAGGACAATCCCGACGGGATTTATATGCAGAGGCTCAACGCAAGGTCCGATTAAACTCCTACATGTTTTTTTTGTATATCATTTTAACAGAAAAGGAAACCGATCATATAATATAACTCCTGTATAAAATGATACCTCTTTCACATTCCTACAATGAAAACACTGCATCTCTTTTCCTTGAAATTAACGCACTTAGTGAACAACATCCCCAAAGAACACTAAACGCTTCAAGCAGAGATGTTTGGTTTTGGTTTGACAAATTTGTCAGAAATTGAAAGACGTTTTTCTATACTTGACAACTCTTGAAAACTCTACCCACTTATATACCTCCAGGTTGACAATGGTGGACAGGATCTTCCCGCACAATTCATTATGGTGCCCCCCCCCCCCCCCCCCCTAACCACACTCCTTAACGACAATATCTCCGGCCGAAGGAGTTGCATTCAGTTATTCCAGTAGACGGCAATCAATTTCAGTGTTCCTTTCATATCTGCTGGGGTTATGATAGAGCCACTATCAATTTTATACTTTAGGTTTCTTACCGTCAAGAAGGTCTTTATCACTCAAAGCCTTGCTTACTGTTAAAGGCTTCGAAATATCTGCAATGAAAATTATTCCAACGAACAGTTTAGTGAAGTATCATATGACAGGTTTTATACATCTCAAGTGGGCACACCTTGTCCTACACACAATACCAGGCCCGCGGTAAGTAGGCAAGTAATAAATGAGCATTTAAACTAAATGAAAAGCTCGGATCGAGTCGATAAGTTGCCACAAATGAGTCTAACAACAGTCCCAATTCGATGCAAAAAACATGAACTTAGTAGCAAGATCTGAATTGTGAGCCGTGGCAAAAGAGCATGAGGCTGGAATGGCATTATCATGATTGACCAAAATATGCACAATCTCGTGGTCGGCCAAGTTGCACGAGCTTACAGCAAGTTATGTTACTCAGGTTCTTTGAATACGGAATATAACAGCAATTCAACAAACTAACGTCAGTTTTTTAAGCGTCTGTCCTCTTACTGATGATAAATTGCGTCATAACATTGTCAAAGTGGCTGTGGAACCACGAGCCGCAGACTCGTACTTCAAAATGACACGAGCATTGTCAATAACTTTTCTCGCTTTTTGAATGGCTACTTGAAAAAGTCCATAAAAGCTCATTGGTTAAGAAGTTGACAGTTTGACAGCTGAAAGTTGAACTTGAAAGCTTGCATGAATTAACATGTTATCTGTCTGTACTCTTATTGATGATAAGAATGAGCCAACAAGCGCGCGAGAAATTAGACAGTTATTGCAAAATATACACTGCCATGAATCATAAACCTTTATATGAAAGAACGATCTTATAGTAAAAAATCGGTGCATATAATGAAAATGAAAGAAAAGAGTTTCCTACCGAAACATTTTCGGTCAAAAGTTAATCCACAACCATAAGCTTGGTACGTCGCCTTGTCGCATTTAGGGCTGCATGCTGTAAGTGAAAGAAATAGTTCCATTTGAACTTAGAATTTTTACGAGCATAACCAACTGATTTATTACCTAGCTAATAAGCAGTCATTTGTGGTTAATACCCCTACAAAACGTCCTAGATAGTGGAGGTGACTTGAAAATTAAAGAATTTAATTGTAATTACCTGTGCAAACTCGGTCATGAGTTCTTGTACATGATTCCGACTGGTAGAAATTTTCAGGGCATGATTTGGGGCTGCAGGCTACAAACGAAAAAAAACACGTGATTTGAGTTAATTTTTTTTTTTGTAATAACGTAATTACAAGTAGATTCTCTTAAAAAAAAGTACATCAGTTACTGTTCCGTAGACTCCTGAACTCCACCTGGATTCTTATGAGCTTTTAGCCCCGACGACCGAAAACTTTAACTCGAAAACCATCTGAAGATTTCCATTTCGAAGATTCCGGAAAATTCCCCACGAGTTTCGAACGCTACGGGAGGGTTTCCGAGACCTTCAGGTTCTGACAGACAACTGTAAAGTAGGAATTGACGCAGGACTCTTGTACACTTTACTAACGTACCTTTGCATGTGATCCCGTCTCCCCAATAGCCATCATTGCACGTGCACATAAAACCACCAATTGTGTTGTTACACATGGATTGCACGTGACAGTTGTGTTTCTTGCTTGTGCATTCGTCAATATCTGTTAGATAGTTAACATATAAACAAGACATCGGATCAGAGAAAGGGAAAGTGGAAAAGAGCAACGATAAAGAGAACAGATAAGTATATAATCAAACACCTCATTGAGGGTCTATAGAGGACTTGGTGTTAGAAAAATGAGGTGTAGAGAAAGAGGGTGAAAACAAAAAAACATTTAACCAAGAAAACCGGAAGTTTTCAATATACTCTCTTATCATTCTAACACACTATCCCCATTGACAATTGTCCTGTTATCATAGATAGACTAAACAGGTTTCCATCAGTGTATGATGCTTTTTTTCTTTAATTTTTACGAGAAGGAAAACAGGAGAGTGTTTGTACATACCCTGACAGCCTTCCGCTGTCATCTCGTAGCCTCTCAGGCACAGGCATTTCTTTGATTGCTCTTCACATCCGAATTCACAGGCGTTAGAGCACTGATCAAGGGACGATACTTTGTGTGAAACTGGAGGTACAGCTAAACAGAGCAATCATATATAAAACAAAACAGAATTAAACTTTCGTGCCATTGAAGAGATGTTAGTGTGGTTTTCTAATGACTGTGAAAATCGAGTGTATGGTCGCGTTGGTTTTGCGTTTACCTAAGCTCTCTATTACTCAGTAAAAAGTGCTGAACGCGATCTAAACGGTTAGAGCAAAGGCGCGCCAAAGTCATGTGCATTGTGGTCATAAAGAAGACTGGCAACTTTTACTTAATAAACACTTCTTTAACTTTTACAAACGAATTTATGTCAGTTCAGTTTTACTTTGCTTCGAGTTCATGCGTGGAGAAATGAGTTGGGACATAAACCGATCTAGTCAAACTAAGAGGATTCTAAGTTTTCAGTCTTACCAAATTGTTGAAAATGTTGTACATTCAACCCTGCAGACAGTAACAACCTTCCATGAAAATCTTTCTTAAAGAAAATCTTTGAACCATTCTTGACAAAGCTGGCTGGTACGGTGATGACGATCTTTGCTGAGGGGGCACTGCTCGTCGCCAAGGCAACAGCAATCAAAGTAAGCACCATGAAAGCTGCTCGCGCAGACAGGAAGGTAGAGGATTGGGCGCGAGGAGTTCTGGAGGGCTGAAGAGAATCACGTCTTTTTCCTTCCAAGTTCAAGTTTAAAGAGGTTGAATCTGCGATGAGATAATTTCAATTAGATCAAATGAACAAATTTAGAGTGTAGTTGTTTTTCACAGTTTTACGATTAACGGATGACTATCACTGATTTCTAGGTAGAGTACAGCAAAATTCATTTCTCAAGGCGTCTCCCTACAGTAAAGACACACCATGAAGACAATTTACGTTAAAGGCTTTTGTTCTTGGGCCATCGTAGTTTAACGAGGAATAAAACACAAATAGCGGTGATAAACATATTAAACTTACGCATTTTAATAACTTGACGTTTCGTATGCTACGCAACATACATTTACATTTCATATATAGTTTTCAAAAATTGTAACGGTCTTTATTCCACTTTTGAAAATATATGTTGCGTAGCATACGAAACGTCAAGTTATTAAAATGCGTAAGTTTAATATGTTTATCACCGCTATTTGTGTTTTATTCCTCGTTACAATTTATGTTGCTTAGCAACCTGTCTAATAAACTCGGGCTTGTTCAATCACATGCATGACTTCCAGATTTTATCACCTGTCACTTGAAGATAACTTTGACTTCTGTTCTCCTTTACTTCCTTTACAGTCTTCTCAGCCTTCTCAGTTTTTTCTTCTCCTTTTTCGGCGGCTCCGTCTTCTAGTTTTAGCCTCTCGAAAGTGGCAATTTTTTCTTTGATAACGAGAAGGTAAGAAAATGAGTTGTGGAACAAAAATGTTCAAAAAACAAAAAAATGATTAAATGAGCTACACTACTAAGATGCGTCGAAGTGACAGCGTCTTTTAAGTTAGCTTTTCTTGTTACACTCAATGTGATTTAGGCTAATCCGGAAACAAGACAAAGTTTGGGGGTTTTCTTCCACCAACGTCGATCGTCACACCAACCGTATTCGCTTTGTTTCTTACATAACTGTCCGAAAGGCTGAAATGATTAACAGTCATGTGAGTACACTTTGGGCGCACGAACTGAATTAGGGAAAGTGTAAGCCTCAGTGGCAAGCACTCAGCCTAAAGCATGCAAACACAGAATTACTTTTCAAGTCAATCCAGGTCAGTAAACTAAGAACTTACTTTCAATTAAGGTGGTTCGATTTCTTGGCCGGGCGGAGCTTTTGGCGTCGTTTTCATCGGGTACATTTCCCTCCTCACTCTGTGGCTTTTCGAATATTACAACTCTTTCTTTATGGAGAAGAATATAAAACAAAAAGTAACTATGAGACGGAAATGACTTGAAAAAAAAAACATATACACAATACACCTGACTTAAATCTATCCAGACAATTCGAAAACGAAAAGAAGCTGCCGTTGTTAACAACCACACCCCATCTAGACCACTCACTATCGACAACAGAATGGGTTGTGAGTAGCTTAGCCGATATAAAGCCGAAAACGGGATTCGTGATTGAACGCACCAGTAGATTTATCTAATTCACCGTTGTTAGAACCTAACACCGAAGCATTCTTAGTTACTCACTTGCTCTCTTTGTACATAACGGTGGTATGTTCGAGTCGCTGAAGCACAACTTCGCAGATATCTTAGGTATCAAGGGTGCAAAAAAAAAAAAAAAAAAAAAATCGTCAGCCGCATTGACTTGTGTTATAGCATTCAAGAAAGAACTCACCAGCCACAGCTTTCCCACGATCTTTCATCTCTATTTCCTGTTCTCTTGCCGCGAACTCGAGCTGTTGCTTTTTTCGTCGCTTCCTGCATACGCATATAATGACGATAATGATGATGACTGCCACAACGGCACCAGCCCCGCCGAGTCCTCCTATCAACGGCCAGTTAGTTGTTGTTTCGGGTACAATGTACTGCGGACACAAGCGCGAGCTATTCAGTAGTGACCATGTATTGAAATCTAACGAAATGCGCACACATGAGGGTTGAAAAAGTGAAGTTGAAAATCACATTTTAAAATGGTTATGTTACGTTTTATCCAGCTTATGATTTTCACAGGTGGCTCTTAATTGAATAATCACGCGATTCATGAATAATGACTGATTTGAGCTCCAGCCTATTCAATTATAGCAGAACATGCTTCATATAAAGGAATCAAACATTCATTTGATGTTTCACGGCAAGAAAAGTCAGAGAAGTCAGTCACGCCAGAGCATACCCTTACAAAAGGGTTGTATGTTTCGTTGCTAAACTGATACCAGGCAAGCCAGTTAGCGCAGTCTGAGGTGATTCGCATACAAAATATGGTATAGCTTACCACTTGAATGTCCACAATCGACGCTTCATTAAGAAGATTATATTCCACTTTAACGCGTTCAAACTCTTCTTCTTGCGCAGATATATGCACCGACAAGGAAGCATTTTCGCTTTCTTTGAACTCTATATCACCCTGAAATATTTGGGAAATCAAGAAATTGTTTCTCGTGTTTACTTATTTGGAATCAGATTAGTTCGCTGGAGGAACGGGGCACTTAATTGCGAGATGCGTTCTTGACTGACAGCACTAACACTGACTGACTGACTGATTGACTGACTAACTGACTAACAGACTGACTGACTGATCGATTGACGAAGGACTGGCTGACTGATCAATTGACTGGCTGATTGAATGACCGACTGATTGATCACCCCCGCCCACCACTTCACTCAAATCCATTTTCACTCATAGGTGCACGAACTGGCTCACTCTATCAACACGGATTAATTTCAGGTTATATGGCAGGGATCGTGCATTACTACATTATCAAGACATAACTATGATAGACCGATGCTTTACCGCGGAAACAACATGGAAATTAAGACTTTGATTAAAATCATAACAGTAACTTACATCCAGGTTATTTCTCACGTAAAACACTTTTGGCTCACTGAAGTTGACATTCGCAAGAAAGCTGTCCACTTGAATCACCTTTTCGTTGCTGTCCAGTATGTCACTCAGGACAGATGTTAAAAGACATACGAACAACAAGCAGCTGCAACAAATTATAGTATAGTATAGTATGTTTTCATGGGAGTAAATCTAGTCAATACGTGAGAGTTATACAACTGGAGAGGGGTTTGAACGAAATTACATCTTCTATGTAGGATCTATGAAGTTAAATACCCTACGACAGGCTGTGACATTTCACTGTGTTTTTTTTTTTTTTCTATTTTCTATCGGCGATAACATTTATAGAAGATAACATACTAATTCATGGTGCTTACAATGTAATTGACAAGACAGGTCTGAGAGGTTAGGATCTCGATCCTCTCTTAAATTTGATGGCTAAAGGTTATCGTGAGATACACCCCCAGTTCTAGATAGTATTTGACTGATCAATACTCCCGAGTACTAGTCTATCAAATGTGTCGTGAAAATTTTTTGACGTTAAGCTTATAAATCCATGAAAGTAAAATTTTAGTGTAGACACTGGAAGCAGTCTAATGACCTCTAATGTAGCATGTTACCTGTTCATCGTGACTTTTTCCTATGTGGCTAGATGTCCTTCCTCTGTGACGATTGAACGTTATTTGTCGTAGAGTGTAGCTGTTCACACGGCTTTGTTATATGAAGATACGATGACACAATTTATATTCCAAGAACCGTTTGTTCCGTGAAAACAAGGAAAATGCCCTTGGCCTTACGTTTCGTTGCACAGGAATGATTTTCAAACAAACAATATTAGGTTGAATTATGCGGTAAATGAAGGTTTAACAAAGTCTCTCTAAACATCTGAGTGACCTTTGATAACTTTCAATCAGTGATGTGCAAGTTAAATTGCAAAGCAGCTGACTTCTTTCTGTGTTGCCTGAAGCAAACTTGCATGTACTAAGCCTTTATAGATGGTAATAATAAATTACGTGGGTGGGGGATTCCGAAGCTAACGTGACCGGAAAATTTTTTTTCGCGTGCGTGACACACGCTGACGCGCCCACACGCCTACCAAGTAAGCTGTTTCCTTTTAAGGTGTCAGTGACATTTTTAATATCACGTCCTATATAGGGAAATAGTAATTTTCCTGGATTATAAACAGTGTTAAGAGGTGTTCTCGTTGACTGATTCCTTGGCAAAGAGAATTGAAATGTAAAGAAATATCTCAATTATGATGAACTTTTTGCTCGTGTCAATAAAATATAGTGACTTCCTATATTAGCCCTGCAAAAAGATACAAGTAAGAAAAATACATGATTACTGACTTGGTCCAGACTTCTTTTTGTTTTCACAAAAAGGTCGAAACAACGCTACATTTTATCTTGAAAAACGTTTGAAAGTTTTTTTTAGTGGCATCATTTAACTTCAGTCAGTTCCACTTTTCACTGGCCGATTCGCAAGTTCCCGTGGTTTTCTTGGTTGCGTTACAAAATAAAGACAACATTAGTCTTCACGCACGAAACTCGTAATCGCTCGCGAGCCACGCAAGGGTGACACGCGTGAATACCTCTTTCTCGAAACGCGCGATTGTCGTCACGCAGCCAGGCAGCCTCGTTCCCAGTGTCTTCTCCTCAACGTCAGAACGGAGGAGCCAATCAAAATGTCCGATAGGAAGAGCGGATCAGTTTGAACGAGAAACGCACTGTCCGCCATTTTATTTTCTTTCAGTGAGTTCGCCATGGCTTCCGAACATAACAAGTTCCGATTTCCCAGTTTAACAAGCGAAGAAGCTGTGGCAAATTGCAAGTCAATGTTTGGATCACAAGTTGCATTAAGTATCGATGATCTTATGCGACCGCAGGTATGGTGAACAGTTTAGATTTTGTTTTTTGCTCTCGTGGAACAGTTCATTAGTGTAGATTACAAGCTTTTAACTACAAGTTCTTTATTGCTTAGCTGGTAAATCCGTTTGTAGGAATTCAAATAAAAACCAAAAGCTACATAATTGAATGTTCATGAGTTAGAAAAGCTAAGCCTCTGTGTGCACCGGTCATGCTTCACGTTTTGACAATATTTGTGTTCGATCAGCTACACTAAATAAGTTTATTTATTAGGATTCAGTACAGATTATAATTAAGCTTGAACTTTCTTCCATTGGCGTGTTAATAATGTTAAGCCTTTCAATGTTTCAGTTTCAGCAGATGAAACGTTTCTACATTGGAGTGCTTTCAAACTTTGGTGTTTGTCCTGAGCTACTCACTCAGGTAAATTTAACAGAGATTGCCTAGGATTAATATCTTGAATGACGTTAATTGGGTCGTGGGAAAAATTGCTACTGATTTATAATCATTTCCTGCTTATCCCATACATGTAGCAGAAGGTGCTAAATAGCTACATAATACATAGGTGCATTTCATACAATGTACTCCCTCCCTGGTATGAGTTGCTTGTCCAGTGCTGGGTTCCCTGCTAGCAGAGGCTCTTTTCCAGGTGTTCACTGACAGAAGGCTCTTTTCCTGGTGTTAAGATGGTGTTCTGCTTTTCCTGGTGTCTGCTCTTTTCTCCCTTCAGCGAACACCAGGAAAAGAGCCTCTGCTTGCAGGGAAAGTGCTGGGTTACATGTATGCCTCAGCTGTATAATGCACCACAGTGACTAAAGTATGCAAATAAGAGGTACTGTAGAGTGAAATGTCTTGCCCAAGAACATAACACAGTAGACCCTTTGTATACGCGGCACCTGAGTTTGACTAACAATACTTTGTGCATCCTTATAGCCTCGTACTTATGTTTCCAGACAAAGGATTTTTTGCATGAATGTGAGGCTTAGGATGTACAAGTATTGTTATTCAAATATTGGTGCCATTTATGCAGAGGGTCTATGACCCTTGGTAAGCTAGTGTAGGGCTCAAATCCAGATTGCTGTTGTAAATCCAGGGCCTACTCTAGCATGCTAACAATACAACACAGCACCTCTTCTGACTTCACATATTTACTGCCCTTTACTACAGGGAGACAGAAGAAAATACTGTCGAACCTCGATTATCTGGACTCGTTGGGACTAGACGAAATAGTCTGGATAATCGAGGGTCTGGATAATCGAAAATATGAATATAATTTTATTTATGAAGAACAAAACTGCTTAAATAAAGCAACATTTAATCATGAAGCAACACTTCTACAAATCATTTGGAAAACAATATGGTCTACTGTACATCTTGAACCACTCAACTCTGAGCCAATCAGAACTCATTTGAGTGTTCTTCATTAGTTACGACGTATGTGAGCACTGCTTTTGCTCTTGAAAAGCAAAACAAACTCGCTTTTGACTGCACTTTTCAACGCTATAGTTTTAAAAAGAATATTGCTACGGATCTTGATCATGACTAATAAATATTCATGACAAAATTGGGACTAGAGAAAAAGTCCGGATAATCGAGAAATCTGGATAACCAAGGTACGGATAATCAAGGTTCGACTGTACTCATAGATGTAGCTTGACCACTGTACACTCTTGTTCACAAGTTTACTTATAATGGGTTAAGGGGGTGGTTCAAAGCTGTGACGCAACTAAATGTACCGTACTTCGCTCATTTGGCAAACAGCCTCAGTTCAAGTCCATGGATGCCTTTGAACACCCAGAACTTCATGAAGACAGTGCTCCATTGATTATTCTGGCATTAGCCATGTGAGTATTGATTATCTGTAGCATATTTTCTACTGTGCACAGACAACAATGTAGCGACATCTACATGTACATGTAGGTCTTAATCTTAGTATTCTAGACACCCATAATAAATAAATCCAGTCAGATACATGAACTAATATGCAAAAGGGAGCCTACACTACAGAGGATCTGTTCTGTGGAACAAGATTCTCTTGGAAATCAGACACCTGCCTAGTTTTTAGAAAAGTGTTTAAAACCTTATTGAATAGGAAAGATTATTTTTAGTGCACTATAAATTAGAAAACGTTTTAATAATATAGGTTTTTATTGTACACTTTGTTTCAGTTAAGTAGTTCCTTTGTTTATGTAAATGTATTCCTGTTAATATATAGTTCATGTATTCTTTGTGTAATATTATTTTTCACACGATTCTTAGGGAGACCATTTTTATGATAAGGTATCATGTTTAAATAAAGATTTATTCATATATTGATTGATTGTTGGTAGTGATTTAAAAGCCAGGCAACAGCATTGTTAATCAGTTCCCACATTCATGTGCCAGTAAGCAAGAAAACAAGAGCTAACACCGGAAACAATTGACTCAATGTGATGTTTTATACATGGGAGTGAGATACAAATGCAACTGTCACTAAGCAATACTTCACTTCTTCATATTGTATTAATTTTGTTTCTTTTAGGCAAAGATTCATGTTTGCTTGTGGTATAGAAAATTTCAGCATTTTTGACATTGTTGCACCAAGTAAGTCATGATTGCATAATTATTCACAACAAATGCAATTTTCAACCTCTCAACAACAGCCATGGACTAAAATAAACTGTCCCTTGTAGAGTAGTGGCCATTGTTACAGCATTGTAGTGATACAAACAAATATTTCAATATAAGAGCAGCAATTGATCGATGAATAATTCCAAAGGTGCACTGACATTTTCAGCAGGAGGACTACTGGTTTTCACAGGCAGGCAAAGCATTTGAACAAATAAACTGAACTTAGTAATAATTAATAATAATAGTCATTAATGGGCACGATCCATTCAACTAAAATTTCTGGGCTAAGGTTTGAAATTTCTTGGCGTCGAATGGATCGCGACGGGTCCAAACGATCTCATTCCATTCCACTTGCAAAACGAGCTTTGCGCTCATTTAAAATGGAGGTGTTGGATCACTGTTGCTCGTATTAGAGCTACAGCTGTAGATGATGATTTTGACAGTGATATCAATTATATTGTGTGAGCTGTTTCATGCATAGGAATTTAACCAGTATAATGGGTTATTTTGAGGAAACCGTTCCCAGATATTTGCTGTATTAGTTCAAACACCACTTTCAAATGACAATCGGACCGGTCCAACCAAGAAAAGTGGTCCAAAAGGTGGACCGATTTTTTTGAAACTTTTCCGGTTGGACCGAGCTGATCCATTCACTTTCAGCGAGAAATTTCCAGAAATTTTGGTTGAATGGATCAGTTTATATAAAAATATTCAACTGCACCTTACATACTGGTCAAACCAGGTGGGCAAAATCGTCCTCTCAGCTGGTCAATTTACCCAGTGCCCGGCCCTTTTGAAACCCTTGTGAAAAGTCAGAATAAAAATCTGTGATCATTTTAGAGAGTGCAGGTGGCTATTATAAAGATGTGTGGTGTGGATGTGTAATACTTTCATGCATGTACAAGCAGAGGCATCTGCCAGACAGATAGCTGAGCTACATGTAACTCTTGAAAAAAAAAAAAAAAACAATTCAACACTGCTTTGTGTAATACCTCAAAATTAATAATTTATGTAATTCATGTATACCATATATACATGTACCCTTATGTACACTTCACATGCCGGCGATTGCATACACTAATGTTCTAGCACAATGTAAATCAACCTTGTTTATTAGGCACTTTTATAGACGAGCATATGTGTACATTTTGTAAGTTACACACTGTAATCTTTGCATTAGAGAATATATATTTTAGTGACTTATTGTTCTTATGAATGTACTTTACTCAAACACACCAGTTAGGTCAGTCTCTTGATACCGTTTCTTTACTTTCAGAACCAAAGCGTACTCTACATTGTATAAGGTAGGTCACGCCACACTAGACTTCTTACAATAATTATTGCCTATATATAATATTCAAGGGAATGTGCTTTCAAGTAAATTTTTAAAAGATGCAGAACTGCAATACAGTGTACAAAAGTCATGTAACAACTCAGGTCAATGAAACAATGGCTGACCAAAATTTGGGCATGACTGACAAAGTCTTGTTTTACACTAAACATGTGCAAGCATATATTACAAACAGGATTGCTGTGGGGCATAATACCCAGACAACACTTTTTTCTATTATCAATGGCTCAAGAGACACTTTTACAGGTCTGCTTTCATTAAGTTTTGAGTCAACTGTAGCATTAATCTTCACACCCATAACAAACTCAAGTTGTTACCTTTTAGGTGAATTGTGTCGACTATAGTCCAGTTCACCCTTAACATCAAGAGCCCATCAAACATACTCAGGCATAGCAGGTGTTACGGGTTACGGCCCTTAATGACAGCCCTGCTGTGTCCCAGTGGTTAGTTTTTACATCCTTTCAGGTACATACAAATTGTGCACACACATGTAGACTCATATGCTCCATGCATTTTAATATTTTTTAGTGCTATTGTAAACTTCACAAAATTCAAGGCTTCACGGGAACACATTTATGAAAATGCAATTGCAGAAGTGGTGAGTGTTCGAGTCATTATTTTGTTCCTTATCAGTGTTTTCGCCAGAGCATGCCATTGTGGGAATCCGGCATTACAATCAGAGATGGCCCCCAGAAAATTGGAAAAAAGGGCCAATTTGGCCATTTCCTTTTACAAGACTGCAGGCTTAACACAGACATAATATTTTAAAAGCCATCCCAGGGCTCGAAATTGTGATCAATACGGTCGCCAATGCAACAAGCATTTCATCCTTGGCGACCAAAAATTCTGGTTTAGTCGCCATAATACAGCATAATGGCGACTACAGTTCTCTGTGTTGACGATCAATAGCGGTTATTTTGTCACAGATTATGTCCTTCTAGAAAATCATATTGAAAGATCCTTGCTTCTAAAACATTCAACATGAGAAAAGAAGTCAATCCATCTTTTTGCTTTGCTGTGTTGATTCTCTCACATCGAAAACTTCAAAATGGCTGACCGTTTGAAATCGCCTTGTAATGCACGGATCCTTCATACTAGTGTCTGATTCGAAAGATACTTTATTGAGTAGAAACACTTCAAAAAGCAGTTACTATTAAATTTTATCATAGATCCTAATAAACTGCTTTATTTGCCTTGGTACCCTGATACATGTTTTCCTTCTGTAGCTTTCAATTTATTGGCCCCTTTCCTAAATAAACGGCATGCAACGCATGCAGAAGTGATGATGTTTAACAATTGTTCCTAGAAGATTGGAACATGAGCAGACAAACTGATTCTTAAACTTTTGGGTTAGAAATTTTAGGGGTTTACATGTACATTTAGGGTAGTCCATTGGTGGTTCATTCAAGTAGTTCATGTACCAGGTCCATCTTGTTAGTACATGTGTTAGGGGTCAGCAAAATGTACCAACCCAAATAAAAAGCACTCCGCTGAAAAGTTCCTCTCTCTGAAATCAACACCTTATTATCTTTAAAGATATTTGGCAAAGCTAATTACCTCACCGGAAATTAATTTGTTGTTTTAACCATATACTTGTCCAAGAGAAAATCATTTTCTCTTGACTTGTCAAATTTCGTGTGCAACCCGCTTGTCTATCTAAAATTGTATGTATCAAAGATATGTTATTATGAGTTTGTCTGTGAGTGTAAATTTATCCGACTTTGTATAAACCAAAATCCACCCTCAAATCTTCGTTTAAAAGCTGAAATTAAAAGCACTCCACTGATCCTACAAACAGCAAAGGAAAGCCACAAAATACAAGTTTCTCTCTCTGAAATCGACACCTTATAATCTTTAAAGATATTTGGCAACGCTAATTACCTCACAGAAAATTAATTTGTTGTTAACCGTATACTTGTCATCAATGAACAATCATATTGTCTTTACCCTGACAAAACAATAATAATTATCAATTGTTTAATCACAACCACTCTTTTTTTGACAGAAAATATAAAACAGCACATTTCCAAAACTTCATAAAAAACTGAAAACTGCAAATGAATCTTACCCTGACTTTATTATCACTACTGTAAACTGTATATTTCAGTGTTCATACAATGCTCATTCAATTCACTTCAAGACTGGCAAAAGTACAACTGCACTACCAATCCGTAAATTTTATGTAGACCCTTCAGCTGTCGCATGTGCGACTTGCTTGTCTATCTAAATTTGTATATATGGACAATATGTTCTTATCACGAGTTTGCCAGTGAGTGCAAACTTATCCGACACTGTATAAACCAAAATCAACCCCCAAATCTTCGTTTAAAAGCTGAAATTAAAAGCACTCCGCTGATCGTACAAACAGCAAAGGAAAGCCGCAAAGGAATGTTACTCTCTCTGAAATCGACACCTTATTATCTCTAAAAATATTTGGCCACACTACTTACCTCACCGGAAATTAATTTGTTGTTTTAACTGTATACTTGTCATATTGAGTAAAAGCAGTCTGCTGATCCTACAAACAGCAAAGGAAAGCTGCAAAGCCTTCACCTATCACCTGTGCAACTTACTTGTCTATCCAAACTTGTATGTATGGAGGATATGTTCTTATTATGAGTTTGCCCGTGAACGCAAATTTATCCGATACTGTTTAAACCAAAATCCACCCCTAAATCTTCTTTTAAAAGCTACAATTAAATGCACTCTGCTGAACCTACAAACAGCAAAGGAAAGCAGCAAAGGGACTCCCAGAGTGCATTTCGCTTCCACAAGGGGATAAATCGTGCATGACATAAGCGCACGGACATAAGTGCGACAAACTATGCGAAATCACTATCCAAAGGAATGCATGCATGCCAGCACAAAGCGATGACGTCACACAATACGTCATCAGTTAAAAATTGGCCCCTAAAAAAGATCTTCAGGGGCCACTTTGGCCCTCAAGTTAAATTTTTCTGGCTGAAACACTGCTTATTTTCTTGGGAACACACACATTGGATGAAGTCTTATCTTACTCTTTACAAGTTGTACATGTTCAATAGAGGGGGGAGGAGGTGTTGTGCCTTGTTTTAAATGGCAACCTTGGTTAGGTTCTAGTGTTATGGCAATTGTTCGTGTAGAGCATTAAATCGAAGAAATTTACTTGAGGGAAAATGATTCAATTTGACATTTTACATATTTTAACTAGAAATTTGATAGTACTTTTTAATTTATTTTAAATTATTTCACTAAATACAGGACACAGCTACTGAACAACGTCAGCAGTTGATTGCACGAAATAAAGAACTCCAGCAGAAAATATTGGAACTCAGGTAAAATAATTACTGTTTTAATTACTGTCTATTATTTCTATTTAATTATTGGTACATGAAATAAATACATGATTGTACATCAATTTAAAAAGTAATTGCATGTTGCAGGCAATGTACAATGCACATGTATGTATGTATGTTCTGTCAGAATTTTAAGAAAATGAAAAGGCTTGCACGTTTCTCTACCATCAATGTCAAGAAAGCTTGACATTTTTGGCAACAAGAACAGCTTCAATTTCAAGCAGGCTGTACAATAGATTATGGCCTGCTAAATTCACCAATCGCAGACCAAACAGTATCTGTAAGATATGATAAAACTGTATACAGTTATTATCTTTGCTGATATTTACAGAGCAAAAAGAGCAGAGGAGGAGCAACAAGTGCAGAAGGTATGGGACTGAACAGCAGTATGATATTGATAAGCTGATAAAAAAATAACTTTTTTGTACATGTAGGATGTACACTAATCACATAATACATGTACGTAATCCCAGTGATTAATTCTATAATAATAAAAATATATATTTTCCCTTTGCTCAAGTGTGTGGCGGAATAGTGTAGGGACCTTCCTTACATTGCCTATGCCTATGTTACCGAAAACTAGCGTTTAAACTTGAATTGTTGGGGCAACCAGAAACAATGCCGCTATTAGATGACAGTAAACTATTTACATGTACAACGTAAAATCATTTAAACTTCAAATTTAAATTATCAGCCAACAATAAAACTGCATGATATGTTGACAATACTGATAAATGACCTGCACATACATAAGAATATCATGTATGTTTATCACAGAAAATGTCATAACTTATTTGCTTCTGATCAATAGCTTGATAGTGAAGTCCAAGAATTGCAGAATAGTGTCAGTGAACTCAACAAACAACAGGTCAGTACAAAAGGCTTCTACAATTTGGAACTTTTAAGAGTAAATGTCAGTAAAAATCAAAGAAAATTCTAAAAATGTGGCCACGGTCGAAAAATTGATTTTGCTCATACTTTGCCAGTTTGAAGGCCTAGGTAAGTAACTGAAGGAAATCAAGTTAGTTTTTTGAAATATCCAATATAACGGCAGAAATTCACGAAAAACGGTTATCGCACCGAAAGCTTAGATTTCACTTCGCGATAATCCGAAATTTTACACTTTTCAGCTTCTTGCTAAACAGTCGTTTACATCGCTGTGAAACGTTCTCAACTTTAAATGTATACATTGATTCTTCCTTAATCAAGAGATAGTGATTGTTTTTATTTCTTGTGTTTTCTGGCCGAACTGAGCCCCGATTAAGTAGACATACTTTTCTAATTAAAACAAAACTCAAAAGTTATGCAAATTCAGTGAGGAAAAACGCTGACCGGTAGTGCTTCGAATTGTCTGATATTCTAGCAAAGGACAGTTCAGCCAATGAATTGTAGGCCTACAGTTTCATTTTTGTGGGATCTACTAGCAATTTTGCATGAACGCCGATCAAAAATCGAGAAAATTGCAATTCAGCCCCTTTGAAATTTGCAATGTAATGCAATACGCTAAAATAGGTAAGACCATTTTTGTTGGCTTGAGACAGGACAATCAAAGCCTATGAAGGTCTTTTACATTTGAAAAGCTTTAAAAGTAGTATTTAACTTACAAAAAAAATCGCCGACAAGAGTTTAAAAAAAAGCGAAAAAGAAACACCAAACTTTTAAATCGCACTCTCTATCTTCTCGCTGCCCAGTGTCACGCTCAAGCGATTTTTCAAGGGAAACAAATTTGAAACCATTTTTTCACCGTTCAAAATGAGTCAAATTTTAATAACAAGATCTTTGTTGTTGATGTGCGAAATCATGCATTAATAAGAGAAGATTGCCCAGTTAACCCGCCGAACGAAGTAAAAAAGGTCCCAATAGTATATACATATTGGAACGATGTTAGGGATTACAAGCTTTATGCCGTTGCCAGCCAGTAGGAGGCTATCTATTCCCACGAAAAGTTAATGTTGTATCGATAACCAAGCAAACAACACACTTATCAAAGAAGAATCGAAGTAAGCTGGACGAGTTAAAGACGCCCCGCGCGAGTTCATTCTTCAATACGGTGGAATTTGTGCCGCCACACAGTTGCGGTCATACCACTCATACAGTGTAACAAGAATATCAAAAGCCACTAAAAGTCCTTCAGATTTTATCGCATTGAGACATACGTGAAGAATATTTTTGGCGAATGTGTGCGTTTCAAGAAACCGAGAAACTTCTTGGAATCGACAATCTCATTTGATTAGGTCAGGAGCCCATGACCAGCTCCTGATTAGGTACAGGTCCAGAAGTTGATTCATGTCACTCAAGGATCTGTGGAAATTGCACACATGGCAAATGGAAATTTATTCAAGTCTGTGAATTTACTAGAAGATTCAGAACAGTTCTTCCCTGTGGGCTCAGGCGCACCAGTGACGACTGAAGTCTTTGATGAACAGAGAACCAGAAACTCTCCTCAATGATAACAACACATATTCCTCCTTGACTTGCACCTACTGGCTTGTACTTTAAAATCAGTCTGACCTGATAAAAAGCAACACGCCAGTCCTTGTGCTAAAGGTTTTCATCATTGAAGGAAGTCGAGGTAAGCAAATACTTTAGGAATAATAAATAAATAATTTCTGTACTTTTAAAACGGTCACACCCTCAATGACTATCCAGAGGCAAGGTAGTCCTGTTCTGGCCCTCTCCTTGTCACGCAACGTCAAGAGGGAGGGTCCCTCTCTCTCGGCTCTCTCCCGACGTTTCGTGACAGAGAAAGGGCCAGAACTGGACTAGAAGCAAGGAAAAAAAATTGACGCGCACAAGAATGTCACCAATGTTGCACACACGCAATTTGCTTAATTACGTTTGGCCACCTTGTTGCAACATCCAACATCTTACAGGATACTTGTGTTTTCGAATTATTTCTTGTTAATTCATTTGAACTGAAAAGCTTGTTAAACCAGGGTCGAAGAAAGGTTCGTCAACTGAATGAGGCAGTAGTTGGTGGTATAAAACGATCCACAAGACTACATGATAAAGCATGATAAAGAGTAGGTAGCACTAATTTTTTCAGAAGCGTAAACCACAACGTAGGTTAAAGATATACCGACATGTCATTGGCTACAAAAATGCTTCATGCTTCAGTGCTAAATAGCAATGAAAACCAACCGTGGCGTCACAAATTTGGTTTGTAAACAAGGCAATTTTTATCAGGAGTTTTCTCTCATCCCCACCCCAGCATTATCAATGCAATTCAACTCTTTTCTCTTCCTTTCTCGCCCTGCAAGTTGATCATGAAACTGATACTGACGTCTCTTTTTCCACCCCGATCAATGAGCTGAATGCAAAGGTAGGCTTTTTGTACTGGACAAAGCTGCAAAGGAAAGCAAACTGATAGCTGAATATCGCATAATTTGAAAAAGCGATTGAAGGTTGAGTTCTGGAGAAAGCTCCATCATCTTCTACAGATTTGACGCATCTTCCAAGTCCGTCACGTACTCGCTGCATAGTAGCACCATGAATTGCAGTGTAAAGCTCTAGTACGCGTTGGTATTTGAGAAAGCTGAACAGTGCGTTTTAGCGGTCCCGAATATCCTTGCTCCTGCAGATTTGAATTGCTTCTGGGAGGAGTTATCTAAACGCAAAGGGAATCTAAGACTAACTAGTGGGGAAATACTTTGAACGCTTCAAACACTCCGTCACTTATCCTGAAGCTGCATAAATTACTTGACCTTCGCCACAGATTGTCATTTCCAAGATTGTAGCATCGGCCAAGTGTATCATGCGTGACACAAAACAGGGAGAGTTAGGGAGCGATTAAGTTTGGTTCTACTCGTGTTTTTTAGCTATTACAGGCAATTTCTAAGTTAAATATTATTTCTAAAGCGTTTCAAACGTTAAAGACATTAATAGGCTTTGATTGTCCTGTCTCAAGCCAACAAAAAATTTTTACCTATTCTAGTGTGTTGCGTTACATTGCAAATTTCAAAGGGGCTGAATTGCAATTTTCTCGATTTTTGATCGGCGTTCATGCAAAATTGTTGGTAGATCCCACAAAAATGAATCCGTAAGCCTAAAATTCATCGACTGAACTGTCTTTTGCTAGAATATCAGACGATTTGAAGCACTACCGGTCAGCTTTTTTCCTCACTGAATTTGCATAACTTTTGAGTTTTGTTTTAATTAGAAAAGTATGTCTACTTAATCGGGGCTCAGTTCGGCCAGAAAACACAAGAAATAAAAATAATCACTATCTCTTGATTAAGGAAGAATCAATGTATACATTTAAAGTTGAGAACGTTTCACAGCGATGTAAACGACTGTGTAGCAAAAAGCTGAAAAGTGTAAAATTTCGGATTACCGCAAAGTGAAATCTAAGCTTTCGGTGCGATAACCATTTTTCGTGAATTTCTGCCATTATATTGGATATTTCAAAAAACTAACTTGATTTCCTTCAGTTACTTACCTAGGCCTTCAAACTGGCAAATTATGAGCAAAATCGATTTTTCGACCGTGGCCACGATTTCTTTGATTTTTAGTGGCAATTACTCTTAACTGTACATGTTTACATGTCTCTTGCATGTACCCTATATCAAAGATCTTTTATTGACACTGTAATTTTTTCCAAATGTTATTAGGCTACAGAAGTGAAAAACTTTCAACAACTGAAGACCTACAATGCTGAACTAAGTTCTAAAAAGGTTGGACTTTCATCATTTGCTGCCACCTGCATGTATTTTATTTATTTGATAATTAGGTATGATTAACATTACAATGAGACCCCTTACATGTATAATAATATAAAAGTTAACAATTCGCTCTCTAATTGCATGAATAAAAACAAGACAAATCTGGCAGTAAATGGGACTATGGACACTGGGTGCTCCCTAGGATAGCAACAAGAGTGGGTGGTAGCGATACACCCTGGACAGGTAATTGGGTGGTTAGCGGACACACCCTGCAAACAAAGTGGGGCGGTTAGCGGATTCAAACCCCAAAGTACAACACAAAGTGGGGCAGTTAGCGGACACAAATCCCATTGAAGCAGAAACTTGGGTGGTTGGCGGACACACCCAGAGATAATGAATGAGGGCAGAAACCCTTGGGCGGTTGGCGGACACACCCAGTGAGTGAACTGGGGTGATGGGGAACTCATTATAATATAAAAATATAATAATATAAAATAATAATATAAAAGACAATGGCGTATTTTTTGTTGGCCAAAAAATGTTCTTTTGTTTGCTAGTGACAATGAGTTTATGTAATATATTCCAGGCTGAGGTGAAAGTAAACTTGGCAGCGCTGAAGCAAGATTGTGAAAGCCTAAAAGCCAAGATTGTTCAGTCACCTGAGAGATTTAAAGGGGTAAGTACAATAAGATGGGCCTGTGTTTTGTGTCCCCTAGACTACTTAATATATGATACAGATTTTATGATTTACATGTGTTTCTACAGACAAAACTTCCTTGAATGTTGCTAAATTGCTGTTGATCTTATTATGCCAAAGTATAAGAAAAATTCAGGCCTCAGGCCTTTTCATTCCAGTGCAACTCGTCTGTGGAACAGAATTGAACCATCTGTTGGAGATACACTTTCACAAAAGTGCTTTTTAGTGGAGTTCAGGTGGCCCAAAGGGCCCCCAAGCTGAGCCCCATACTCATATAGGCAAGAAAAGGAAACCCTTGAGTTGATTTTTTCATGGTTATCATGGATAGCGGTATTGCTCGTGGGCGCATACGCATGATGGTGATGACGGTGACGACAGAGTCATGCAACATGGCGGCCATACTCCAGTATCATAGGTTGAGAGCCTTGGTTTATCATGTACTTCTTTGATATTGGACATCCATGTTATGATCAATTGACACCTGTCGAAACAAGGTATCCACTGAACAGTATCACGTGACCATATCATAGGCTCAAGTTTATAGCTCATCGAGGTCACATGTTTTTTCGAATTTGACCGCTGACCAAGTGCTGGTTTTTGATTGGATCGCAGGCTCATGTCAGGTTAACTTGTTAAAAACAGGGTAGGATTGTTTGGAAGTGGGTTAACACTAACCCAGGATAAAAAGTTAACTGAATTATAACTTCTTGTTCTACACAATTTTTTTTTGCTCCCTTGTTTTGTGTATATGGTGATTATTAAAACTCAAAACAGAAGGCCAAACAATATACAGAAAACGTCACTGCAAAGTTACAAAACTCAAATCAAAATTCTACCTTTTCCTGGGTTAGCTTAATCGGGCTCTGAACAACGCGGCCCAGGAGCTACGCTTTTAGGCTGGCCTAAATCTATATATTAATGGAAATCCAAAGACAAATGACATTAGAAAACTCCGTTTTAATATTAACTACACATATGGATTAATTTTAATTATTTAACAATTATTCCATGAGCGTGCGTTGGATATGAGATGGTAAATAGCCAATGAGGCCCGTAGGGCCGAGTTGGCTATCACCAATCTCATATCCAACAAGCGCGAATGGAATAATTGTTTTATTAAATTCGGTGCGTTTGTATTTTTGGAAATATAGCTTAATTTTATTGGATTTTAATTTTACAAAACGACCGGAAGTCGATGTGACAAAAACAACAACAAGTGGGAAATCACATGACATGCGCGCCGTTTGTAAAATTAGTTGAATGAAAAATTTGAGAGCGAAGCTAGCGAATTTGCTGAATGAAATTGCAATCAAGTAGAATTCAAGAAACGTCTATCAAATGAAGGAGATATAACCTTGGTCAGAAAGTTTGAAAAGCGTTCAAGTTCGAGTCATGGAGAAGAGCCAAATAATTGTGCACTTGCACATTGCCATTGTAATAATGCTGCGGAAAACTTTGATCGCCATGTGACACAGACGTTGTGCCAAAATTATTCTCGACAAGATCTCTCTCAGGATTCCCTTGCTTTGAAAGCCTTGGCATTTCGAGCTGTATGTGTGGAGCTCATTGTTGGTCAGTTTTAGAGTCAAGGACAGAAACTATTTTAGCGTCAGATTCATCTTCAGAATCTCCGAGGCCACCTGGTGGTTTTTTGTGGCTGGTAAAGAACCGGGCTTACTTCGGTTCAGCTCAAAACACTCAACTCCTTGAGGTGTTTTTCACAAGGACAGAATTGTTGGCGCTAGCTGTCGTTGATTCTCTCGTCGTTGTCGGCCAAGAGACTGAGATGAAACTAGGTCGTCCTCTGTAGCTGTGCGGGATTCTTGCTCCCGGCTGATCGGAGCTTGCTTACTCGAACAGTTTCCTCATCTGCTCATTGGAAACTGGTTTCTTATGGACTACGCTAGCAATTATGCCTGTTTACCTGCGGCCTTTTACAAATGCATATGCTCTAATAACTTATTTGCCTGGTCAGAGATAATGGAAAACGGTTTGTTGTGCGGCGGCATGTGAAGGAAATGATCAACTGGCGGCTTTAATGGATTTAATCAATGAACTTTTGCAATTTACGTGTCATCTTTCTTCCTCGCAGACGAGTAAAAACACTTCAACTGAACATTCAGTTCTTCTTTTGACATTTCTTATATCGGTTTCGAAAATTTGGTGCTACCAGGACTAGCAAGCCATTCTGTTCAGGTAAAATTTGTTTTTGTTACATAATCTTCATGAATGCGTAAAATCTCGCCGGTCATATTTTAATTTTGCAACTTTAAGGGAAACTTAACGTATACATGCCGTTAAATATTCTTATCTCGAGCTTTGTGGCTTTTTTGTTGTTACTGGGACGGCATTGTCCATAATTCCCTGTATTTCCTGTGTAGATAGCTCACCAAATGTGCTTTTTTCATCCATTTTTTTTGTTGTCGAAACTTCACTTCACACGAAAAAGCTCATGCCGAGCGACATTTGCCGCTTTCATTTCCATACAAGGTCAAACGCAGGTATAATGGCTGGTAACCGAGATCCAGTGAACCAATCAGAAAGCTGGAATTGCATTATCCGAGGCTGAGAATTTAATAATAGTAATTATTTTAGGTTTACACTCTGGTTTTAGATTAGCTTAGGGAGGGCCATATGTAAACCATTTCAGTCATCAGTAACCAATGTTACCGTCGTAAAACAGCGTTATTTATTATTATTATTATTATTATTGTTATTATTATTGTTATTATTATTATTATTATTACCGGTATTATTCCTTTTATAACGATCTTAATACAATTGTTCTTGTAAATTGTTTTGTGCTGTGAATGATTATCACTTAAAGTTTAAGTGAAGAATTTTAGTGAGCCCAATAAATTATTTATTATTATCATTATTATTAATTATTATTATTATTATTATTATTATTATTATTATTATTATTGTCAGAATAGTCCTTGGAAAAATGATCTGCAATCTTCATGAACCACAACACTAGCTTTTACCCCGTACCACTAATAAAAATGTTTTGACTAAACGAATTACATAAAACAAAGTTCCATTTTTAAGTTAACAGCTGTGATTTTTTTTTGTTTTGACTGTAATCTAATTGTTCCTACACCTGTATTTTGGAAGGAATTGGCTCGTCTGACAAGCGCAGTGCAGTCTGTTAGAGAAGCAAGGGACGAAAGAAATGCCAGGCTACAAGAAATTTGTGCTCAGCAAGATAGCAGCCTACAGTATACTGAGGTGTGTTAAAACTTTCAAATACACATGGCTTCAGGGAGAAGTCCTTCAGTACTCTTTTTGCATAGAACATGCACTCAACTCTTTGTCCGCTCCAGTCTCTTCTATTACCGTCTTCCCATAATTAATATACATGGCTGTATGAGTATTATGTACAATCATGTAATCAAGGGGATGTTGTGAAGTTTTTGAAGTACATGTAGGTGGATTTATCAGGTTAGATCAAAGGTTGATTTAACCAATGAATCAGAATAAGACAAAAAGCTCAACAAAGTAGCTGGCGATTTTCAAACTTGTTAACTTAAGTTTTATTTTCTGGTGAATTTCTTGCAGGATGGCCAGACAGCCTTGAAAATGATTACAGGAATAGGGCTTGACATGGATAAACTGCGGTAATGGACCTGTTATTTAAGTTATCGTTATGTACATGTCTGTTGATCTGACTATTTAATTTGTTTATTAAAAACTGAATAATCTTGGAATGCTCAAAAAACTAATAATAAAAATAAAAAAATAAAATATACTTGTAACTATGTGAACTGTTCCAAACAGGCTTTTGGTTCCTACTCTTCCTTCCTACTAAATTTAACAGACTGTAGACAGAATTTTTTTGAATGAATCAATACTACATCACTCTACATATTAAGAAAGGAGAAAATGGAGAATGAAATGTTTTACCTTAAAATTAAACCTGCAAATGCCAACCTCTACCTACATGTGGTCAGATGCTTTACACATGTAAACCACACAAACACCTGCCATAACCAATGATAGGTGCAGTTCTTCATTCGCATTATTATGCACATATGAGTAGTTTGCAATCTTATTGTATTGGATGTTACAGGTTCAATATTTTTTTATTTGTTCTTGCAGGGAGGAAACAGCCAAGCTTGAAGAATTGCAAGATAAAAATGTCAGCCAAAAAGAGGTGCTGCGAGACATGACTGCCAAAATAGAGGTATGAATCCAATTTATATCCACTGAAAATTCTAGGCTTGATTCCCCAGCTCTCTCGAGTCCAGTCTACATTTTGCCCCAAGAAGAGAGGAGAGGATCGGGGGCTCCTTTCCTAGCAATTCAACCATTAAAAATCACATAGTACAGAATTTCTGCTAACTACATGTAGTGGTACACATTCTTTGATGCCCATTCTAGTCAGCTGGTAAAAATTGGTTCCACGTCTTCAGATCTTGCAATAAAATGAATTGTAATTTTCAAGTGAATGAAGTTGTATTTACTTGAACCACGTACAGTACTGTATAGTTGTAAATCTACATTAATTTTGTACAATGTAACAACCTTTGTTACTTTCAGATTTACATGATTATATAAATTATACAATGCAGCAGCCTTTTTCCATATTAAATACTTCTTTGAGGGGTCACAACTTTCATGTGGGGGGGGGGGGGGGGAGGGGGATTCAGGCAGTGTCACAACTACACTGTATGTGGTCAGTGATTGTAATCTTATAACTTTTAAACCTGTACCATCATAACTTTTAAACCTGTACCATTAGCTTAACTGCAAGGTAACTGCATGTTCAGATTGTTACTTCATGTGCACACTTCAGTAACAAAATAGAAAACATCAAGCCTCCCCAATTAGTAGAGGAGTGTTTCCTGTTGGCTACCTAAATTTTGACACATCAGTAAAGTTTTTGATTGATTTGATTGATTAAACTTGGAATTTTAATATTTTAGCAACTCCGCCGCCAGCAAGCCTCCAAACAAGAGAAACTTTCCCGCCTTATGCGGCAATATGACAAGAGGGTTGCTGCCACCCATGATGCAACAGATCAATTAAAACGGTAAATAATATCGCTCAGTTACCCTTGTATTTCAATCCCACATACACGTGAGGCATCCTTGGTAGTTGAAAAATTTTGTACAAATTTAATGTAGTTTCTTCTTGAAATTATATCCACAATGATTTTATTGTCAGTAACTACACAAATTTGAGAATGGCTATTGTACACTGTTATTGGACGGTACATTTTCCATGCCAAAATTATATTTCTTCCCTGTCCAAGGTTTTATACACATTTACAGAGCTTCATAAAAGAAATGCCTGTCTTTCTTTTCTCAGTCATCCCTAAGTTTTTAAATAGTATTATGTCCTGCCATACATGTATGGACTGTCAGAGTCACCTTGTCTTATCATGATAACAACAATTTTTGTTCACCAAATCACCCAGTTCACATCTTCACCTATTAAGTGAGGACATGGTACATTGTATTCATACATGTACAGCATTGACTTTGGACTAAATGAAAAATTTTGTTTTACTTTGAAGGGAGCAAACGCATTTAGAAAAGAAACTAGCAGAAAAGGAAAATTACCTGGAGGGACTAGACAACCAGATCACCAATCTATCAAGAATGGTATGTTCTGTTAAAATTATTGCTTTTTATACAACAGGAACTGTTTTGACAGAGAGTATTCTGTACTAAATCATTGAAGGTTTCAGATTCAGATTCAAAATCTTAAGAGGTGAAACCAGACCGGGACATTTTTATTTCCTTCATGAGACATTTAATTGAGATGCATGTAGCACAGTCAACAGGACTGTAATTATTTACTATAAATGTTTCATTGCTAGTTTGAGATTTGAATGTAAATTTTGAAATACCACAGGTCAAGGAAGAGGAAGACTTTCATGAACAAGACATGGAGAAGTTACGTACAGCATATCAACAGATGCTAGCCCAGGTATGGAAATCCCATTGCCAACATGGAAATCTCCCAGTATAACTTGTATATGGTACCATGTAAAGCTCAGAACATTTTTAACTACTTGGAACACATGAACAGCACTCAGTACATGTAAATTGTACATGTTCTGGAGGACTGTAACACCTACTGCTACATGTACATGTGATGTATACACTCCAGAGATATGACAGTTAACATTATTTTGTTTCATGGAAATGCCAACCTCATCCTTCATGTATATACAAGAAGATCTTTTAGTTCTTATAACTGCACCTTTAAAATTTAACTGTTTTCTTAGCACTACAGTAACATTGCAGTGCACATTCCAAAGCAGTACTTGATGATTCATTGATTACTGTAGACACCATGTCACTTGATCAACACAAACTGTATTATTGCACCATCAGTCGTACTCGTAGCCATTGTGAAAACTCAGATGACGTACTGTTCTTAATCTGGAACTTTCTTTGGGATATCTATGGGCATGAACAATACAAAGGCTACAATAATAACACCATTAAAAGTCATGATTAAATTTAATTGGTTTTTCAATGAGTAAAGGGCTAGCAAAGTAGTCACACAAGTCACATAATTTAAGAATTATGTTATTCACAGCTATCTTTAGTACGGTGGTTATTTTCCTACCAATAACATAATCCTTGCACATTTTGACACGTTCTTTGCTTGGCTTGCAAATATTTAATTTTCCTTCCGATCTATGAACTTGCTGCAATGAAACAGCCAAAGAATTTATTCCATTTGCCTAAAACCACTAGAAATACTCGCAAAATTGCAAATAAATTAATGACTGTCACTTCTGGTGAAATAAACTTGCAAAGTAAACATGATCTTATTTGTCACGTAGCGAAAGTGAAAGCTGCAACGTCAGCACATTCCATGGCTGACATAATACCTTTTTTAGCGTATTTATTATTCCCTTTGAATCCAACGCTTCGATAAAACCAAAAGAAAATATATTTTACCCACAACAAGGAAAACAATATCCGTAAAATTGTCCGTGTATTAATATTTCAACAGCTTTTGGCGAATAAACATCACATGTTGAGTGACTCAAAATTTGGGAGAGAGGGAGTTTGGGTCTGGTTGCCAACAAAGCGGGGGGGGGGGGGGAGGGGGGGGGACCGGATAGAACATGAACCGCACTCAGTCCATGGCCGCATGGTTAATAACTCTTTTATTCAATTTTATTGTCAACATGCAAACTGCATCCAGTCTCAACTCATTTTGTCATGTTTTCAGCTGGAAAACTACCACCAAGGACTAAACAGAGGCTGGGATAAAGTCATGACTGCCAACAACAGATAAAACATACATGTACATGAACAGTGATATGATGAAATTTTGCATCTGTTTTGTGATAAACTTGTAGAATACAGTTACACGTGTTTCACTTGGTTGTTATACTTTACTGGTTGGCAAGGGTTTGAATTCAAGTACTCAGTGACAGTGGGTAATCAGCAATAAATTAGTGTACATGTAGATTAAAAACATAGTTGGTACAAGTTTAATTGTACGGTGGCCCACAACTGTCACATCAAAAACAAATTGCTCACATCAAAAAAAAATTGTTCACATCAAAAACAAATTGTTCACATCAAAAACAAATTGCTCACATCAAAAACAAATTGCTCACATCAAATTCAAATTGCTCACATCAGAAACAAATTGCTCACATCAAATTCAAATTGCTCACATCAAAAACAAATTGCTCACATCAAATTCAAATTGCTCACATCAAAAGCAAATTGCTCACATCAAAAGCAAATTGCTCACATCAAATTCAAATTCCTCACATCAAAAACAAATTGCTAATCGCTCACATCAAAATCAAAAACAAAAACAAAATCATTACTTACTGGTCAGCGGCTACGTTAAAAAGACTATCCCCAGTTTTCACTCGATTTTTCACTTGACCGCCATTTTTTCGTTCGAGTCCCGTTGTTTTGAGTGTTCTAGCTATTTGACAGCTATTTACCAGGCAAAATTTAATTGAAAGGGTTTTTGTTTTCTTTCTTTTGTAATATAAATATTGCTATAATGTTATCAAGGAGGATCCCCCTTTTCCCATCAGAGTATGATTTGCTATAATGTCATCAAGGAGGATCCCCCTTTTCCCATCAGAGTATGACAACCAGGCCATTTGATACTTTGTCACTGATATATTTTTAGCCTTGTGAATTGTCAACAGACTCTTTATCTGTTCATCTGAAGCAAATGTACCAGGTTTTTTCATACTCTCTTAGTTGTTCATCATTAGATTGTCTTTCAGTTTGAATATACTTGTCCTTATTCACTTTCAGTATCTGGTATCTAGCGGTTTATTCTGTTTGATATAAAGGTAGTTTAATACAAATGAAATGGCCAAATGCCTATATAACTAGATAAACAACCAGGGTCATCAAGCTCCAGCTGTATTCTCGTTCTAACTTCTGTTTCATAAAAATCGGCACCCCTGCGTTGCACACCGAGTGATTTGTATCACTCACCATGAAACTTAGACAGGAACACAATGATAACATCGTATTCGTATCCTTGACTGAAATAATATCTTAGCACAAGCTCCTCGTTTGCCGCAAAAGGAGCAGTAATTGTAATCAAGTAACAGTTTCTTTACAAATTCCACAGGTATAAAGAGCCCGCTAGCGTGAAGTTCTTGCTCACTTTCGTTACCCGCCATATTGAATTGTCCTTGCACACAATCAAGCATGCTCAACCGCTGACCTATCTGTAGTGGAATTTAGTGTTCGGTTGGAATTTGATGTGAGCAATTTGAATTTGATGTGAGCAATTTGTTTTTGATGTGAGCAATTTGTTCTTGATGTGAGCAATTTGTTTTTGATGTGAGCAATTTGTTTTTGATGTGACAGTTGTGGGCCACCGTATAATTGGATTACAACTCATACACAGTGCACATGTACACCAACTATGTAACATGAGTTGTACAACCAATTTTAAACACTAATGCACACTATAAAAGGGTAAGAGTTCCTTACATACAATGTAATGCGCGTTCGTGTTTAAACCGTACACTATTATGCAATGTTTATTGTTGAGTAAAAACACGGGTTGCTGCAGAAAACAATAAATGGCTGCTAGAAAAAGAAGCCAATCTTTTGTGACATAATAGAATGTGTTTTTCTTTTATAATAAGAAAAGTAACCAGTAAATCTAAAAATAATGACTTTTATTAATTAAAAGCTTTGTTTAAAAACTATTTTTAAAATTTAAATAATCATTACAATCCTATTAAATGTTATCAATATTTATATAATGTTACTAAACTCTGTTAATTACTTCTTTGGAAACCTGCTGAAAATAATCTGGAAAGTCACTGGCAAAGTTCGTGGACAACCATTCAATGAGCTTAATATTTTTAAAGTTATGCACTTGGTAATCAAAAGCAAAGTATAGTCCAACTTGACTGACTGAAGTTGCCTTGTTTTGGAGGTTATCACATTCCTTTGCAATATTGCTAGGATGATTTTGTGCGGTGTGGCTAGTTAAGGTGATTCCCTGGTAAAAGAACCCGCCATAGATTTCCAATGAAATTTGGTATGCTGTTGTTACAGGACAAGGAGATATTAAAAATGTAGTAAAAAGAGGGGGTCACCATGCTTGTTTTCATGCCACAATGCTGACTAATACGGTTATTTAGGTGACTTTTGGTAATATCTGTGAGCAACAAACAAGCTCGATTATTTTTCAATGCAGCATGTTATATCACACAGAGTTTTGATTGTTTATTCGTTTCTGTCCCAGAAAAAATGTGTTCAAATACCCTCCATTTTTTATCCTTTATAGGAAACATAATTTGGACATGTGCTGTTGGGCCCGTTATGTCTCCCTCTGTAGTATTTATTTCATTTGCCAAGAAAGTAGCCATAGATTTCTTCTAATTTTTTTTTCAGTTATTGAGGATATTGTTCTCATTGAAAATTAATTACAAAATAAAAAGTGGGGGTCACCATGCTCGTTTAAGAGAAAAGGAGCATTTATTTTGCTATCGAGCTTAGTTTGAGGGAAATCTCTTACGTTTTGTACGCGCATGTGCTCATGTGCGCGCGCTAATGACGCGAAAATTGTGTGCAGTAGGGATGCGCAATCCAATACTAAGGAATCACCTTAATGCAAAGGGCCCATTATGATAACCTCCTCTGAACAGTGTACTGCAGACCACTTTGGTTCAACTGCACACTTTGTTTCTTTTTTGTGTATGGTTTACATTGGCAGTGCACACTAGGCTATTATTATATATATATTTTTTACTTCCCAAAGATTGGTACATTGTAGGAGTCAACATTATTACACTGAACTCTTAGTCACAAAACCAGAACACTGTCAGTGTGGCCAGGAAAAATATGATTGGTAGAATTTGTGTCCTCCTTGACGTCGACGAGGTTGGGGGAGCTAAGGTAGCTGTCAGTGATAAAAGATCATAAAACATCAGTGAGAATTCTAGCACCTACATTGTAGTATTAAAAACTAAAAATAAATATACCTTAATTGACCACTCCTCCAATGGGGCTTTTCAGGGCCAATGGAAGCAAATGATGAAACAAATAATGCAAATGAACATAACGTGGCTAAAAATCCCAACTGGCAGGAGGCAGACCAGTTAGCTAGTTACAAGCGAGGCTGAGGAGTTGAACTAGGGTCTACTGAGAAAAAACTCCTGCTCAGTGGTCTGAGTGGAACTTGGACCCGTGACCTCCGGTTTTAAGTCCAGCACCTTAACCACTTGGTCATGCTGTCTCCACCCATAAAAGAAATGTCATGTCATATCAGGGGCAGTTTATCTTTGGGCAACAAAATCCAAAATGAACTTGCTCCAAATCTGGTCTTAAATTTTTTTAAAATAATGTTTCAGATTAATTTCTTAGAATAATAATTTTGGATCTCTCATTAACTGAAATTTCAAATGAAGCCAGAAACATTCCTTCCAGGAGTGTTGTCTTTGTTTTAGACTTTCTCAAAGTCTTCCATGGTTGTAGCTAGTTACATTGCACTCTTTGCACTTAAGTTTTGAGAGTCCCACGGCCATCCCTTGCTCTGAGCTTGGGTTTTGCAACTCAACTTGTGGGCTTGTCTATCACAGTTTAATTATTATAAGTCTTTATTTACTTGAGTTCAAGTTTCCTTTCCACACAGTGCATGTCAAGGCTTAGCCTGCGAACGCAAACGTTTTTCCAGCTGTCGCTTGTCTTGCCGAAAATAACGTCTGCGAACCCGAGCTAGGAAACAATTTCTGTGATGTAATGACTTTTGTTTCTCCTTGGCCAATCAGATTCCATGATAGAATGAAACTCGAGTGCTCCTCACAGTGAAAACCTCACGCAGTAGTTCTGGGGCTACTTGAGCTAAACTGTGATTGGCTTAAAATTCCTATGTCCTAGAAAATGTTTCCTGGCTTAGGTTCCCAGACGTTATTTTCGGCGGAGACAAGGGGGGGGGGACAGGGGGGTCAGAACCTCCTGCCTCCCGTACCCTGCTCTCCCGCTTCCCGTACCTTTATCTCACGCCTCCTGCCCTTTTCCGTGCTGCTCCCGTCCCTTGTAAATTGGCAGAAGCAAAACACATTCTAGTCATTTTGCTTCGCAATTCTTAAGCATTTCCTTTGTTTTTAAATAATTTAACAAGATTACCACTGCCATATGTTTCAATTCAATGGAGTTTTGACCTACTTGTTTATCTTCTTTGAGTTTCACCATTTAAGTCCATTTTCATGGGCTCTTCAGATTTGTTTCTGAAATCCGTTTTCAGTGACGACGGTCTCAAAAGTTAATTCTAAATTGTATCTTGTTCTGATAAAATATACGGATTTCCAGCAACCAGTCCGGCGTTTATTGGGGTCAGAGAATTAAATCATGGAAGTAGGATTTGATGGAAGTGCAGCCAAACGTCCCAGGCAGATTTCAGACATGCGTATTTATTGTTCGGGAAATCTAAAAGAAGTCTCCCATGTGCCTAGGTGAGCGCACTGGTCTCCTTCTGCTCCAAATGGTCGTTAGACCTGTTAAGTCTCCTTCCTCTTCCGAGTGAGACGTAAAACGAACCACTCCACACTCTCCAGCGCGCTCATTAAAGCAGCATTCAGTTGAGGCATCTCTACACCACGCGGTGAAATCTTTGGTCTGTTCTGATCCACGGTCGTAAGGAGCAAGCTCCCAAGAAGGTGTTTCATGCACGGACCTTTCACTGCTGCACCGGAAAATACTGAGACCTAATAAAATTGTCTTGGATGACATTGAGTTGAGATCGCCTGCTCGTCTCACCTTTTTGCAATTTGACAGCTTACGCGACACGTGCACTCGTGCCGCTTGACATTTCATGACCTATGACGTAATCACTGTAAACAGGTTTACTATTTGACCGGAAGTAAGCCTGTTTTTCAGCCCAAGCGCAAATTTTCATTTGCTCATTTGCTCAGAAGTCTTAGAAGTGACTGAGAAGACGTTAAATGCAAGTCAAATATATTTTGGTTTCACATTTTTGAAAGTATTCCAACGCATTGTTGAATTAAAAAAATTAGCGTTTTGCATTTCTCTCCCGCTTCCCGCCCTCTTAGAACTCCCGCTTCCCGCCCTTTCCTCTCCCACCTCCCGTACCCCTCCTGTCCCCCCCCCCCCCACAGACAAGCGACAACTGGAAATGCGTCTGCGTCTGCAGGCTAGTCATGGCTCAAACTAAAATAATCAACATCAGTAAAAATCATAACAAAACAGACTGATTACCACTGTAGGTTGTATGAGTATTGCACAGATCAGTGGAACAACATTTTGTGCAAATAGTTTTATTATTTTTGATACAGCCAACACCCAGACGTTCACAGTCAACTTTAGCTTTGCAAGTTAGGTGATAGACTTGAGGTTCTGTAGAGACAAAAAATACTTTACCATAAAATATCAGTAATAAAAAGCACCTTCACTTAATTGTGAACTTAGAATTTTTTCTATGTATCAAAGTTTCGCATTTAATTCACAAACATTAATATTCTTGTTGTTGTGAAGAAAGAAAAAAACAAACAAACAAATTCTGCAAGATTTACAAAACAATAAATTAACTGATTTAAATTCTAGATGACAGCTAGAGCAGAACCACAACATGTAACATTTATGATCATAACATTTATGATCATATTCTTGTGCTGTTTTGAGGGTTCAGTTACAGCGTGTCACATTTGCGTTATTCTCTGAAATTCCATAGTTTGTCAGTTTGAATCTGGCAAAAGTTTACATTCAACTCTGTTTTTTTTTAATGTTATTTTTGTGTCTTCTGAGACATGTAAATTGGCCTGTCCTTGATTTCCTAAACTCTATAGTGGCCAGTGATTGTTACAATTTTTAAGGATGAACTCAAGAAAACTTGTACATAATGACTTCCCCATTCAAACACTGTAATTGCCCAATTTGCACTAGTTGGGTGTCAAAATAAGAACCATGGCTCTGGTGAGAGTTCTTGAGACTAAATGGTGTTCAAATTAAAAGGGTTTGGCTGGAATGCTGGCAGTCTGTTTTTCTCTTGAAATTCAGCAGGGATTATGAGGAGAGACCTTGAAGTTCATTCCCTACTCAGCCATACTGCCCTTTTGTTTTCGCAATGGCTAAACACTTGTCTAACTAAGTGACCCTAAGAGAAAAGGCTGTCTGCCAGCAGTCTAGGGTCTGGGTGAGATTATTTAGGTTTCAAGCACTTGCAGCAAAAATAGTGCTTAGCTTTTTAATTTCCAGCTCTCAGTACACACCAGATAACTTGTTTCTGATGAGACGTATCATGCATGTATTCTCTGATCCACTGCAGTTCTTGATGGTATTACTGCAACCTGCATCCTGATCAGGTTCCTTTTTTGCTCCAAGGCAATTGTAGCATTTGAGAGAAGTAGCTGCAATACGTTAATATACCACAACTGATAAAGTCTGCCTTTAACTACCAAATTGCATGATACATCAACAAGTACTATTCTAATGCAACTGCACACAGGAAAAGACTCTCCCATCTTAGATCTCATTAAAACACTACTTTTGCAACACAAATGTCCCACAAGTCAGTTGTATTTTCTTGGTATATGCAAGAGCCATTTGGGTGTGTTAGTGAATACCAAGAAAATACAAGTGACCAGTGGGATGTTACATGGTACATGACAAAAAAGTATCGCATAGCAGTTTTATACCCTGTCATAGAAACTACAGTGGCAATCAATGCAGCAAACAATGCAGCAAACAATGGGTTGGCTGTAGGTGTATCCTACTCTTGCCAGTACTTTTCCCCTACTCCCCCCCCCCCCCCCCCCCACACACACACACCCAGCGAAGACCAGCATATATACAGTACAATAATATGTTTGAAAAATTGCCACATCTCTCTACAATTTGTGTCTACCAGTAGGTCTGCAAGACGCTCCACATCCGTATTGTACCATATTTTTTTTCTTTGAACTGATATTTTATTTATATCAATTAATTAAGCTCACCTGTCAAAGAGAAGTTGAGGAAAATCATCCCCATTACAGAAAGGGAAAGAAGGCACACCTTTTTGGACATTTCGATCTTCTGGAATTTTACCTGCAAAGATATTCACGCTTACTGCGTCAAAACAGTCTTTAAAGTACTCGCTATAGTACGAAAGGCGAATGAAACTATAGAACTTTGTGTCAACATAATACGTGTTTGGGCTTCATAATTCTGCTCATGAATATGCGACAACAAATGCCGACAAATATTTTTGCACTCGGGCTCGATTATCAACCCTCTTCTCATTCTTAGAGACGAAAATGACAGTCTTAACTTATTTTACAGTCTTTGTTCCCCACGTTACTCACCTGAAATAGAAATCGACACCAACCAAACTCAGCTGAGTTTTCTTTCTACTAACCTGTCTACTTTCTTTCCAGTTTCGTTCCGCGATCCGCGATGTTCTTCTTAGCCTATGTCACAGCCGCCTCTCCGCGGAAAAAAAATCGGAGAGAAAATCTGTCCGATTTCTTTTTCCGGGGAGAGGCGGCTGTGACACAGGCTATGTTCTTCCGGTTTAACCAGTTGTAAAATTATGGTCAGCGGAATTTCAATACGTTTTGTAAGCGTAACGAAAGCGAACGAAAGCGTAACTTGAGCAACTTGAGCAGTCTCAGAAGGCTTGCGGTATACAAAAGGTGAGAAAACAAGTGTTTGAGTTTAGCTAAAACGTATAAAAGGGACATAACTACGTACTTGAATATGCACTTTGCTCAGCTGTAAGTAGAAATAGTTTTAACCTAAATGAACATTTCACTCGATTCGCAGTTTGTTGTTGTGGAAAGCGGCAGCCATGTTGTTTTCTGGTACTTTGATATGCTTCAAATAACTCTCAAACATTCTCAAAATAGACACGAAAACTCCAAGAAAGATGATAATTGACAAACGAAGCAGTGGAATAAGCGTAGTGTTTTGCCCTAAATCTCAAGTACCATCTTTCAACCTAGGTTCTGTGTTTCGCGCGGATTATATATTGCATAAAAAAAGTTTCTTCCAACAGCACCATCTTCAAAACGCTTTAGCTCCAAAATCAGTACAGTGACACCCAATATTTGCTGCGTTTCTGCATAAGTTGGTTGTAATCTAACTACGGCAAAAATTTCAAAACAATCTGAATATGAGAACCTTAATTTGAGGCATGAACGTAAGAAAAAGTGGCCATGAGGTCAAGGTTGTGTTGATGGGTATACAGCGGTTTACAGTAATATCGAGTATCGCAAGTAATTAGGCAGTTACTTTGGTTTTGGTTTTTATTTTGGTTTAGCTGAGTAGACTAATTGGTAAGTAATAGGTTTGGTTTTAGATTTACAACACTCAATCCACCTTAGGAAAAACGATGGCGGCTGTACATTTTACCACAATGCCTTGTGAACCTAACACAGCCTAAAAGGCACATGGAAAGCAAAATGTCTACAATATTTGTCCCTGTACTAAGGATATTGAGCACCCTAGATTTGAAGATTTTTTATGTTTCTGTACATTTTTATGAATGTTGTTAAGGGTTTCGTGTGCTAAGAACTATGCGTAAATGTACCAGTTGCCATCTTTTTTCCTACGGAGGATTGAAAACAGCCTTATGACAAATTTACTTCATTGTGATCGGCTGAGAGTAAGCATATTTATCGCTAATTTTCAGTGTCCACCGCAGTGCAATTAACATGTCATTCTCAGTCATATATTAAATGATTTATTGTGAAAATGAATGATTTACACTACTTGTGATATGTGAAAATTCTTTAAAATTGCACTCACCTTAATTCCCTAAAGGCCAATATATATTATTTTGAGAGCATTTTCAAATATCACTTGCGGTTTAAAATTATCCTTGATTGCACTCACATTCATACGATTTCCCTTACAATGCTTATTTTGTTCAATACATGTCTATCATACCTATTTACAGCATGACAGAAAAATTCAAGAGGCTAAGAACCCTGTTACCAAAGCCTGTGGATACCAACAGTCAAGCTGTACCAGCAGTGAGTCTGGATGACCTTAGAAAACAACCAAGGAAGAAAAAGATATTTAAATGCAACCAGTGTGGCAAGCATTTTGGTTCATCTTGTAATCTCAAGAAACATAAAATAACACATATGGAAGTAAAGCCTTTTAAATGCGATTACTGCCACAAGACATTCGCTCAATCAATACAGCTTAAAAACCATGAGCAAACACACACAGGAGAGAGACCTTTTGCATGCAGCCACTGTGACAAGAGTTTTCGTCAGACAAGATGTCTCAAGCGACATCAAAGAATACATACAGGTGAAAGACCATTTTCGTGTGACCAGTGTGGCAAATGTTTTACCCGGCGTGAAATTCTCCAGGTACATAAAAGGGCACATACAGGAGAAAGACCATATACGTGTAACCAGTGTGACAAGAGTTTTATTCAACCGTATGATCTGAAAAGACATATACGAGTACACACAGGAGTACTTCCTTATAAATGCCAGGAATGTGGAATGTGTTTTAGTCAGTTAGGGTATCTTAACAGACATATCAAAAGGCATGCGTCAGGAAAGTATTTTCGATGTTCACAGTGTGGTCGGTATTTTAAGAACAGTGTGTGCTTTTCTAGGCATCAAAAACTGCATGCTGTAGAATCGCAGTCACCTCCTGAGGAGTGTGTAACTGCTTCAGTATAAACTTTTTAGCAACTATGACAGGACATAAACAAGTGCCTATTAGGCCCTTATATTTATTTTGGACTGTGGCATATAATTATTACAGAAAGCAAGAGAACTCTGCAGTTGCTATTTAATTAAAGGAGTGCATGAATTATTTATTTTTCAAGGGCTGTGAAGCTTAATCTGTGCTTAGAAGGAGCATTCTCAATGCTTTGTGTGCTATGGTACAAGTACATCATTTTCATGTATTTTTCTTGTTGTAAAAATGCACCCTTGATGGAACCAAAGTCGCTGAAATGTTTAGGTTACGTAAACTGAGAATTTAGGTGATGTGGATGCTACAATGGCAAAGCGTCTATTTCACCAAATGAGTTCATTTCACTGTAACCTCTGTTTGAGTAAAAGTCTCCATGGGTCTCGTGCAGTTAGGTGTTAGGTGCTTTAGGCGGGAAATTTCAAATAAGCATCTCTTGCTACATGTAGCAGAGGTTAAGAGTCGCTTTTAATATAGTTTATGTCCAAATGGGGTTGTAACTGCTTATTGCCATTCATAAAAAGTCATCTTCAAAGCATGAAAATAAAAAAGTTCAAAAGTAACCGAGGTGGATGCATCATGATCAGTATGTGCAGAACAGGAAGTTTTGAGAGGTGAGGAATGACTTTTTTATTTGAATCATAGTTCTGCTTTCCTTTTGATCAACTTGTGTCTGTAAAGTTTGCTTCAGTGACGTTAACAGCGATGCATATTATTTTGTAGAGGATATGCAGCCCTTTTATGCAATGAAGTGGTTCCAATGCTGGTCTTTGATGGCTTGCCTTTACCTATGAAATCCCCTGAGAGAGAAGAAAGGTGGAGGTCAGTTTAAAGAAATTTTGGAAGTTGGTTTCTTTTTATGATTGTAATTACTGGTAAAGTGTTATTGTTCGTGACAAAAGCAAATAAGATTTTCTAGATCTGACTGTGTGGTGCACTTTGTGGTTGGAAACATTATTTTTGACACATATCTGCACACATTTTGCACATATCTTATTGTTCAGTACTTAATTTTTGATTATTACTTGACTTTGGCTTATGTGAAATGCATCAATTGATGAACTTTTCTCATGTAAGTTTTTGTTTCCACTTTCACATGTTGTAGGTCACTGTAACTGCTACAGTTCTGCCATCTACTGACTAGTGTTTCAGGAAGTGAACTTGAGCTACAACTGGATTAACAACAAGGTGTTAGAAAATAACCCAAAAAAAAAATCTGCACTGATTGGTTTAAAGTCATGTTTCTATTAAACAATTAGGTCACGAGTTCGAGATTTCTGAGGGTGCAGCCCGAGTCAACTATCATGCATAGAAATCAAGAGCGAATAATGTAATTGTTTTAGTACAGATGTACTAGTCGTTCAAAACTACATCTAAATGCTCTTCACAGACACTTCGAAAACGCAAAGAAGTGGCCGCCATTTTGGTATCATGTAATGATGGCACGAGCAAAGAGAGTTGACATTTTGATGATCAAAGTAAACAAGTTGTTTTGGTTTTTTTCATTATGGTGTTTTCTAAAAGAAATGGAAAACATGTTCTCCATATTTCTATCAAGTTATATCGAAGGAAAGTTTAGGAGAACTCAAAAAGCGCTGGAAACACTTGCCTAACAGCTCGTGTTCCCAAACTTTCACTCATGCTTCTATTGTGCAATTAGATTATGAGCTCAAGATTTCTATCGCAGCCCAAGTCAACTATCATGCATAGAAATTGAGAGCGAATAATCTAATTGTTTTAGTATTAATCTACTAGTCGTTCAAAAATTTATCTAAATCCTCTTTACAAACGCTTCAAAAACGCCAAGAAGTGGCCGTCATTTTGTTAACAAGGGCACACTGCTAAGCTACATACTATCTATCACAGAATAGAAAGCGAGTAGCATAGCCAATCAGAGGGTGACATTTGTGATAGAACGCTAGTAGATTTATACTAGTAAACAATTAGATCATGAGCTCGAGATTTCTGAGGGCGCAGCCCAAGTCGACTATCATGCATAGAAATCGATAGCAAATAGTCTTATTGTTTTAGTATAAATCTACTAGTCGTTCAAAACTTCACCTAAATCCTCTTCACAGACACTTCAAAATTGCCAAGAAACAGCTGTCATTTTGTTTACAAAGGCACACTGCTGCGCTACTCACTACATGTATCTATCACAGAATAGATAGTGAGTAACATAGCCAATCAGAGAATGGCATTGTGATAGAACGCTAGTAGATTTGTACTAAAATTCAGAAGAAACATGTTACATTCCATTTCTTAATTAAAAGTTGCTCATGGTTTGACAACTGTCCATATCTGATAAAATATACTTAGAGAATAGAAATTCATATCAAAGTTCCAGAATTAATGAAAACCAAGCACATTGTGACAAGGGAGGTTGAATTGTTTCCTGGAAGATAACGGAATGAATCCAGTAATTAAGATGTTTGTTTTAGTATCTAGCAAACTATCCATTTCTGTCACCCTACTTGTGACCTGCTCCTCTCCGTATACACTCAATGCAGAAATACATGTCCTCTGAATGCTTTCTGATTTCTAACACATTATGTGGGACTTTTGCAATATGCGTGCTCAGGGTTTCAGAATATTTCCTGGCTGGGTTTGAATTTGCAAACATGGAACATCTCCTGAAAAGCTTAATTGGGAAAGTGGTCATGTAAGATATATTTCTTTATTGATCTATGTATGTAATTATTACATAATTATTTATTTATTCATTTTATTTATTTATTTATTTCTTTATTTATTTATTTGTTTATTTATTATCTCATTGCCATATTTCAGACTTGCTTGGGCTGCTATCAGTGACCTGCGGGGCCTTTATTTTGAAGAGCACCACCTTGCGCTTCCCAAAATATGCGCATTCCCTCAGGAAACTCTTCTTTTAATACATTTTAGAATAAAGGAAGAGTCCCTGTGGACAGTTTCTTCACATTCTTTCATTTCTTATTCAATTTTGCAATACCTCTCTCTTTTCCAAGTTGACACGTTTTTTCTTCTCGTCATGGAGCTTTTCGATCAGGTCTTTGGTTTCCTTCTCTTTTTCTTTTAGTAACTGGACATGACTCTGTTCCCTAGCAGCTGCCCTAGTTGATCTCTTTAAAACATAGCCGTTTTGGACTTTTGGACGTAGGGAGCACAGATAACGCTGCATTCTGGAGACCTCACCCTTAGCTCGGCCGTCTCTATGTTGTCCAGGATCCATTTCTCAGTTACTAGTCCTACGGAACTTCTCTGAAGGATTTCCACATTTGAGCAGGGGATCCCTGACAAATGTCTACTTTTGAAAACACACACAAAAAAAGAATATCCAGCTAACCTTTCTTTGAAAGCATTGTTACAATGTTGTCTATATTCTGTTCGGAAAATATCTTTCCCATAACTAAGTTTAAAGGACCAATCTTTAAAAATAGCAACTTCTTGCGAAACGTTCCAGTCATTACGTACCAGTAGTAAAGGAACAAATCTAATGACAACTAGTGCATTGCAGTGGCACTTGATTTTAACCATTTGGGGTGACTGTAGGTGAGGGTAAAAAAAGGACCCAAGATGGAAAACGTCTGTCACACTCACTTATCCTCATCGGGCCCATGAGGACTCTTGAGGCCGGGGAAAACTTCTGTCAGGTGGACAAGAATCTCCGACAAGGGGACCATCAAGCACTTAATAACTGGCAACAAGGGAAACAGTGAGTTTTGTTTCCTCGAGATCCTCAATGTTCCCCGAGGCGGAGGGAAAACAAAACTCACTGTTTTCCATAGGGTCAGTCACTGAGTGTTTTGCTATACCTACCAACTCAAAAATGGAAGAAACTGCGAAAAAATTGTTTGCATTGCCCCAGCTGGCACTCGGCCAGTTCCGCGGTTTCAAGGTGCACGACCTGAGCACGCGTGAGTCGAAAGTTCAAGTTGTTGTCTCCCTAGGGATTTAGTGAGTTTTGACCCATGACACGTGAGACTTTCTCCTCCAATCGGAAAACGTGTTTGAGCTGGGAGGTATAACAATATTCTTCTGTAGCCCAAGAGAGACACGAGCACTTTCAGCCCTTCGTTTGGTTTTCGTGGCATCTGGAAAGACCTTTTTAACACGATCAAATGTACTCGCATCTACTGGCTTCAAATCCGGGCGGTTTTAACAAAGCTCACTTATATAACTAATTCGAGATAGTTGACTTGTTTTAGGATATAATTTATCCACCTTGGGTTCTTAGTACCGTAAGATACCAGGGCTGGAAGGCCACACTCCATCCCCACACCGCTTCGTTTAGAAGTTAGCTTAAATAAAGAGATTCAGTATAAACTCTTACTCGATGGAACCTCTTAAAGAGACAGAAGTAAGCCCTGGCCAAACGGACTTGCAAGTAGTCGCAAGTTGAACCTGTACACGTAAGTCGCAAAAAAACGATATCCCGTATTTCATTGGCTGATAGGTTGCTATAACAACGAGTGGACGTCACTCAACTTGCGTGACTTGGGTTGGGTGGCCAAATAAAACGCTGAAAAACTTGCGTCGACTTGCGTGCAAATTTGCTTTCGACCAAAATTAGCAAGTTATCGAAAGTCAACGGAAGTGCACGCAAGGCCTGGCCAGACTTACTCACAAGTAGCCGCAAGTTGAACTTGCATGGAAACTTGCGTTGAGTGATCAAACGGACTCGCAAGTTCCTCGCAAGTACACGCAAGTCGCAAAAAAAATCCTATATTTCCTTGGCTGATAGGCTGCTACAATAAAGAATGGAGTCACTCAACCTGCGTGACTTGGGTTGGGTGGCCAAATAAAACGGTGAAAACCTTGTGTCGACATGCGTGCAAATTTGCTTTCGACCAAAGTTAGCGAGTCATCGCAAGTCAACGCAAGTGCACGCAAGGCCTGGCCAAACGGAGTCGCGAGTTTTCAGCTTGCGCTTACTTGCGTGTCTGTTTGCCCAGGCCTTAAGAGGAGAGTTGGCCTGCGTTCCAGTCATTTTATTTCCAGGCGCGAGAGGTTAGCGAAATATTTTTCTCGTGATAAGGATTTTTTCTGTTTTGTCTTTTGTTTTTTGTTTGTTCGTTTTATTTATTTATTTGTCGTTTTTGTTTTTTGCTCCCAGCCAGGAACGTTTTCTGTTCGCCTCTCGCGTTTGGAAAAAGAAAACGACCTCAACGTAGTCTAAAGTAAAGATAATATAAATTCTTTTTTTTCTCTGGGACCAAATGAACTGATGAACATCGAGGCCTCCGTGATACATGTAATTTGTGATAAAGCGGTTTTCAAATGAGTGTCGTCACTGTGTCGTAAAACCAAAACCAAACTAATTAGCGCGAATCGAGCCTACCAATTTCAAAGCGCAGTAAAACCAAAACTAAAATCAAAGTAATTGCCTGATTACTATTCACTCTCTAATTAGTTAATTTGAGTGTCGAAAGTAATCAGGCAATTACTTTGGTTTTGGGTTTGGTTTTACTACGGTTTGAGATTGGCTGAGTTGTAATTGGTTTGGTTTTGGTTTTACGCCACTCATTTGAAAACCGCTCTAAAACCGCTCGAATGGTACATAAATTAATATTTTGCCGACGCGGAACAAAGAACTGGCTGCGAGCGTAGTAAGCGAAGGTTCGTGACCTTTGAGTGTGTTCGGTTGTGCAATGAAGGGAAAATAGGAAAGGTTCAACTTTATATCACACAATAAAAGGGTACCCCAGTGCTTGTTGCCGAATACCGTCACAATAAACCATTGTTCAAATGCCGTTCAATTAACAAGCTTGCCATCTATCAAGCAACAAAAGCGAAAGTTATTACCGGCATTACAGAGATTGATAAGTACGTCAACAGACAATAGCCCGGGGTAAATAAATTACTGATGTAACTGAAAGGTCTTATACGGTGCATACACGAAAACTTCTACAGGTCAAAGCAGTTCTTCAGAAAGAGCACTCCTCTAACAGGAAGAGACAAGGACAAGTAAGAGAGTTAAGGTAAACTCGAGATGATGGAAAATTTAACGTTGTTGTCAGTGCAGCCATGAAGCTTCTGCTTACAAGAAGCGATTTAATGTAGCCTTTTTTGTTGTTGATTGAAAATTTGCATTGCTCTCATTGCGTTTACGTGACACTTTTGGGCAGTTTGTAGAGCAAAACGTAACCAATATGAAAATTGCAGATTTGGTTCAATCGCGATTTAAAGTGTTCTTAACTGAGGACTTGTTCGTAAGTTAACTGAAATGTTCTTATCTCTGCTGCTTTTAGTGGAAAAGATGCCTCCAGGGTCTAGACTACAGAGTTATGCACCTGATGTAGTTAAAGGAAAAGCGATCCTTTTCACATTTCTCGCAAGTTTTCTTGCTGTATACAAAGGACAGCGTAAGTTTTTTCTTTTGTTTGTGTTTTTTTTTTTTTTAACTCCGGGAGATACAGCAGAGTGTAACCGAGACATTTGAAACTTGAGAGGTTAACTAATCGAGTTCGAACGGTTTTGTTCGAAAGTACCACTCCCACCATAGTAACATGCAAACAAATATCGTCCTGTTACGTGGCTTTAAAACGATACAATCCTACACGCACAGGCTTGTTCTGAAAAGTATGTCTTTCGGAAAATGAAAAAAATTTCGACTGAAAAGATTAATCCTTAGATTTAGGCGAGACTGCAATAAAGAAAAACCGTTTTAAGATTCACTTGTGTGCATAGTAGATAAACTGGTTCCCTGCTCCCGGACTTTATTATCGACTAACATTCACAGAACTTTTAGCCAAATACCTTAAGAAGAACTGATTGGCGATTATGATATGTTGTTTTAACAAGTGATGGACGTAACAAAGTGAAAATGAAATTGAAAGTGAAACTAAATTTCTTAGCTCTTAGCCATTTACTTTGTTTTGTATCAGTGTTTTGGATACATGTGAAATGTATCTATGCGACATCATTTACCAGTGCCGGTTTCGATGTTTGTAAATGTATTCCACTTTGCACAATGATTGTCTCTGTTTACCCCTTAGAAATTTTTCTTGCAATTCTAATTTCGCTGAGGTCTTCTCGTTCAACTAAAGCTCGGTAAGCGTTTAACCACTGAAATAAGTTAGCTTAATTTCAAGATCGACGTTTTCAATCGCCGATTCTGGCAATATTCAAGTAAAGATCTGATTGCGGAGAGAACTATTAAATGCAGTCTGAAACCGAAAACCAACAAACGTAGTTTGCCTCTGGAAATCGTTCTGTCTGGTAAATCTTTTTATTCCTAATTAAAGTTTGTTGCTCTTTTTCGTTTTTCTTAAGGACCATGTTTACTGTATTTTTTCAACCTTTTTCTCATCTCAAGTTGACGACCTAATTTTAAAGTAAGCTTAAAAGCTTACTTTAAGTTGCTTTTAGCGAAATTGTTAAACAATCCAGTTTCTCGACTCCTTTAAAGTTGTCAGACCTGTTTTAGTAAGTTGTAAACAGGCGTCAATTGGCAGGTGCGGTTGTCTCTTTCTCGAGTCAACAATGTTCAGAAATGATGGCGTTTCTTTCGGCAATGGCTTAGTGTACTTGTTCGAAGAATCGCTATTTCTTCTCTAGGGCATCAAAAGCAACTATCAGTGTAAAACTACGCAATATCGATGAAAATAATAATTGAAGGTTTTTATATGCATGCACGCTCCGAGGGCATTCTTTCGATCAACTCGTGTTTGTTTAGTTAATTAGTTAAGCCGATCTGTGGGTGCTTGTTTAGCCAATTAGTAAACCACTCTTGCGTCAATGCGAGTTTGCGAGGTCATGCTAACCAAGGTTTTGTTTTCCCTTTTCTGTACAGTAGCATCAGCCTCGACGCCAAACTTGGCGTCCTCTGTCAACCTTCAAACTTACTCAGCGGTTTCTCCAAGTGGCGGCGTCTCACCCACCCAGACGTCAGTTTGGCCCTCCTCGACTGCCAGCCCCAGTCTACCTCAGACTTTTCAGATTTCCATTCAGTTGTCTCAGACAACCTGGCATGAAGATCTCTATGACAAGCAGAGTCCGACGTTTGTTGCTTTGGCAACGAACCTAACCACGGCGGTTTCGGATGCTCTCAAGACGGTTGGAGATGCGACGGTTGAAGTTGTAGAATTCAAACCAGGAAGTGTAATTGCTGTTCTGGATGTAACGACGTTAAGTTCAAATGAAAAGGCCATGAAGAGCAAGCTTACAGAAGAGATGAAAGATGGACAGCTTGGCGGTTTCTCTGTTGATCCGACAGTCTACTCTGGAACTCTATTCGAAGTTGTTCTCAGGGTCGTATCAGCATGTAACGACTCTTTCGCAGACAAGGGCTTTGATCAGAAAGAAGAATTCGAGAGGGCCTTAAGCAGTGAGATGTCGGCCAATCCCGAATTTCTTGGTGCTAACATTCAGCGCATCGATTGTTCTACAGCAGGCAACATCACCATAGTAACAGCACGTGTCCAGATAGGTGGTCCATCAGCGTCTAGTCCATATAAGGAGTTGCGCCGCCTGAGAAGTCAAGTTGATGCCGGCCGGGTTGGCAACTTCACAGTGGTCCCTGATTGGAAATCATACACTCCTGGAGAAAAAGTGTTTTACGTATACGTCACACTGCAGACGGAGACTGCCGACGCGGCGCTAACCAGGAAACAACTGGAGCAGTTCGTTGAAAGCGAATTTAAGAGTGAAGACAATTTTAGGTATGTACACGCCACCACGCCTGACAGTAAAACTGCGATCATCGAGATTGGAATGGCTTCGTCAACGCCCGAGTTTCTTTCACTGGCACTTAGTCCCCTTGCTGCTGATCTTAACAGGGCAAAACTTGGAAACGTAACAGTTGTTAGGAAAGAGAACAGAGTCACAGTCGATACGAGGTCTTTGACAAGAAAGATATTCGAAGTAACCTTCGTGCAGTACGTTTCAAGCTGCGAGAGTGACTCGAACAATCCGGCACTCCACAAGAATCTTAGCCAAGGTTTCTGGCAGTTTATAGACGAGAGCATGAAAGCCAATAAGATCAAGGAAGTTTACTTGGAAACCAAGCTCAAAATGATAAAATGTCAGAACTCTACAACTCTACGAGGCTTTGCTTACATTTACTTGAAGCCGACTGCACAAGATGACATTGGACAGTTCGTTCGGCCATTTTATAAATGTAAAACGCTAATTAATATTTACAACGCGGGCATTAGAATAACGCTCAAGACACCAACACAACCCGATACCAAGGGACAGTGGTCCCCTACAATCGGCGGCGTGTCGGTGACTTACGTCTGTCCTAAGCCTAAGCCTCCCACTAAACCACCCACGCTTTCCACCGCGAGCACAGCCACGCCGCAACCCACAAGTTCACCTTCGACCACAAGACCGCCAACAACTGAAGCTAGTTTATCCAGTACTGGAAAAACCACTGATGAACCTTCAAACGCTACCGAACCCACTCATCCACCAGAAACAACGACACCGACGACACCACCGACAACCAGAGTCATTCTCCCAACCCTGGCTATCGAGCCGGAGTTGTACGTCAAGCTGAAGCTCGGACTAACCTGGGGCGAGTTTTGCTCCAAGAGGGATGCTCTGAAAGAGAGGATAGCATGGAACGTGCGTGACAGTAACGACACCAGGGTGTCCCCTGACAGGATTGTTTATATCAATGTAGAGCGAAACTGCGCGGACCTTGGGAAAAAAGACGAGCTGACAGTGGTGTGGTTTTATGTTTCTAAATCTGGCTCCAAAGAAGTGCACAAGGATCTGACTTTAAAAGTTTATGAACTCTTTAAGATGTTCTTTGAGAATGGTAACACAAAACAATTGGGGCCTGACTTCCAGGAAAAGGTAACGCCTGTGGCATTCATACTTCGATAATGATAGCAGCTTTTATTTAAATCGTGCCAACCAAGTACGGCTAACGTGTCACCTTTTTCGCTATTCGTTAAGCTTTCTGGGTAAATATTTACTTGTCTTAGCTGATGGTTCATTCATCTTGCCGGTTTGCTCTCGATCCTCTAACTTTCAGCTTGCTTACCCCTGGTAGTTCACAGCTCACCATTTTGGGTGAGGCCTTGCCTTAAATTCATATTTCAACTGTTTATCTGTTTGTTTAAGAACCGCCAATAATTACCAAATTTAGTTGAGTAACAAATGTTTGGTGGACAAATTAAGCGCGCTAAGATCATGCTCCACAAGTGTGCATGAATCATTTGTGAGTACTTTCTCATTTTTATTTTGCTTACGGTTTTTTCCAGGTTGTTCAAGTAGAGTTGGCTGGCAACGACGCTGCGAATTACGAAAAACAGACTGACAATAAGATGCCCTCCTGGTTGATTATTCTCCTCGCCATTGCTGGAGCCGTGGGCCTGTTTCTCATGCTGTTAGCATGTTGCTGCGTGAGTTATACTTCTTTGTTATACTTTTAGAATTTCAAATCTTCATGTGACTTTTGACATTATTATTGAGTTTGCTGAGCTCTTTAGCTCTGTATGATTAGTTTACTGTCCAGCCAATCATAGGAAAGAAGGTGTCTCCTCAGCTAATCATTTTGGCGTAATTTGACTCACGCCAGTCTCGTTTCCCGCGCTTGCGCGAACGTACCATTTGAACTGTCACAGAATTGCAGCAAATAAAACCAACTGTCCCAGTAGTGATCACACAATTGTTAACTACACCTCAGAACGGCTGGAATCGCTTGTTTGTCTCCAGAAAAGGGGATAGCTAAATCAATGAACTGGCATAATCAAACCTGAGCCACTGTCGCGATCTCTTGTCATCTGCTCAGGCTGTGATCATAGGTGGATTATTCCACTACACGCTAACAATTAAATTATGAACTCGAGATTTCAATCGTGTGATGGTGACGAGCGCGTAACCAGCATAGAAATCGAGAACGAATAATCTAATTCTCTTAGTATATATCTACTAGTCGTTCAGAACTTTATCTAAATCCTCTTCACAGACACTTCGAAAACGCAAAGAAGCGGCCGCCAGTTCAATAACAGTTGCACACTACTAGGCTACACACTATCAACAACAGAATAGGTAGTGAGAAGCGTAGCCAATACGAAAACGGCATTCTTTAAAAAACGCTAGTAGATTTGTACTTCTGGATGACAGCGTACGATAGCTCCGAAAATCAGATTGCAGCATTTGCATTAGCATACTTGTAAAATTCTACTAATCTTAGGTTATGGTGTTTTGTTGTCTTCAATAATTAGCGGTTTTTTTATTAAATTCATGGTGCTACTTCTAGTTGCGGGGGACAAGCAATTCTTGTAACTCTATATAAGAAAAGAAAAAAAAAATTAAAGTTCGTAGTTCAAAGTACTTCGAAACCCGTCAAAACTGATTCAAAAATTGTTTACCACTGCAGTTGTTTTGCTGCGGTGTGAGACGGCGCAGACGAAGGAGAAAATACGGAACAGAGCATCCTCAGGTGCTACATGTAGTTCATGTTGATAGTAACGACCCGGCGTCAGGAGCAACTCAAGAGAACGAGCAGAAAAACGGCATAGGAAAAGGCATAAAGAAAGCAGAGGAAGATGATGGGAAAAACATGAGAGAGCATGGCGAAAAAGACGGGTTTAAGAATGATGGATACGAATCTGACAGTATAGATAAGGTAAACAAGCGAGCAGCAAACTATGGCTTAAGCAGATGATACTATGTGCGGTCACAGTCAACTTAACTTTTACAATTAAGAGGTGAAAAAAAAAGAAAAAGAAAGAATCATTCAAAACAACCACCCATTATGTAAAAAACCTTTACTAGCGAAAACAACTGTGGAGCCCTTTAAATGGGGCTCAGTCACGGTATTTTGAGTTATTTTGCCAACATACAAAATTACCTTTAAATGGTAGGAAACCTGAAAATAACAGTTTAATAAGATAGACAAACACCAAAGACATAATGATAAATCATAAAGGAACAAGGATGGCTGAGGATGGAGAAGATTGACACGGATTACAAACGACGAATTTGAAAAATTGAGGCTAAACATTTCAATATGCGCAAACCGTGACTGAGCCCCTTTAAGATGATCTGGATCAGGATAAATGATCCAAGATCACTCGAATCTTGGTGCATCAAAGGAACAAATGATACCGCTCTGAGCAAGGATTCGTCGGTTCTTTTGCTGCACCATAATCCGAGTGATCTTAGATAAGTGACCTTTATTTAGATGATGCTAAACAAACGTGCACCAAATCTTTTTCAGTCTGAAACAACACAGAATACCACCGACGGAAAAGGAAACTGCTCGGACCAAGGAGACAAATCACCAACAAGAAAACCCAAAGCAGTTATTGACGAATCTAACAATGCCTACGGCTCCCTAAACAAGACTGATGGTCTTGGAGAACACACCTATGCCTCCCTTAACAAGGCAGGCAGTGGGGATAACAGCAGAGGAACCAGCGACAACAATAACAGTGCAGGGTATATCGCGATGACTGCACCTGTCTCTAACGGAGGTATTGACAGGAGCGGGGACAGAAGTCCAGGGGCAGACAGCAAGAGTAAAGACAGTGGGTCCTCGGATGTAAATTCCGCGCGAGCTGGTAAAGGTGGAGAGGTGAGGAAACTAAATGAAACCTTAGAATTGAGCCATGTGTTCCATGCGCACTAGCAAGTACTTAGCACTTTTTCTCGTACAAATTTTTATTCAGAGCCCAAACAGTGGATCCAAGCCTAGAGGGGCCTCTCTCATCAAAGCCGACGCTGGCCCGAAAAGCGGAGAAAGAAGAGGTTCGAATGTTTATTACGCATCTATCGATGATGATGTACCGCTGACTCATAAGACAGGAACTGTGGGCATTGTGGCGCTAGCGATTAGGAACAAAAATGAAACGAAAAAAGAGAGAGAATTCAAGGTGAGTATATATTAAAACATTACCAGTGATTCTCAAGAAGAGAGAACTCTTAACTGATCTACTTATACAACAATTGATTAGTTACATTTTATCACACCTTTTATAGGAAAGATATGTTTACAAACGTTTTTGTCCAAATTTCGAGACTGAAACAAAAGAACTCTTCGTTTTAGCAGCCAAAAGTTCTATTGTTGGCACATTAAGACGAAATCCGATTTCAATTTCAATTTTTAGCAGACAAAAACCTTGTACTAGAATAACTTTAAGTGTATTACAGTCCTTTTTGCATTTTCCTGAGACAACACCAAAAACAGTTTTCTATGGGAAGTCGAGGAAAAAAATTTCAAAGTTCAGAGAAATTCTGCAAACACAGGTAGAATTTCATCATCAGTTTCATTTCACCAGTACTTTCAATTGTTTCATATGAACTTCAATATTTGTTTTCGACAATTTTTGCTGTTAGAAATGATGATCTCTTTTGAGAAGATATTTAGAACAGTTTCACAGAAGTTTCCAATGTAATGGAAATAATCTTGGTACCAAGTTTTCTTCCACTTGTTAGTCGAGATTCTGGTGGACTCCCTCTTAATAACAACAGGTGGCGTCACCAATATCTTAGCTATAACAAATCGAAGGAGGCGTTTATCTGAAAAAAGTCTTGGTCATATGGCCTGCAGCAGCTAGGGATATTAAGATATTGATAAGCTTGGGTTCCATGTTTGCCTTGTAATGTAGAACCTAGACAAGGACGTGCTTAATGAAGCGGTCAAGTACCCACCTGAAACCGCCAGTAAAAACAGATTCCCGGATGTTCTACCAGGTGAGTGGGCCCTCCATTGATAACAATAAATGTGTCGCACATTGGCCATTATCTTAAACAACCCGTTTTCCGAGTTGTCTGGTTTGTCTATACAGCTCAGTAATCTGAAAAGGAGCCTCGATTGTGTTTCCTTAGAATAATAGAAACGGTCACTCCGTCGCTCGCCTTCAGTGTTAACCCTCGCGTTGGACGCGGTTTGACGTGTTGCGCACAGACAATAAGTTTTCCCATGCCAGTGCAACCAGAGTTGTCATTTTCGTCAAGCTTGTACAGTACGGTGCAAACACTAAAGAAACGGGATTGATCCCAGCGTCAAATTTTCCGGCAACGATTGAACGAGGATCAAACTTAATAAAGTTTGTTATATTATTTATTCATTTTAGAATTGTGTCGAATGCGAAAATAATGGAATGAGAGAGTGTTGTGAAATTTTCACGGCTTTTGGCCACCTCTATTTTTCTGTTCCACTCACTCTTATTTATATAGCATAAAACACATATTAAGAATAATCAAACGTAAAAGATTAGGGACGAAAAATAGAATAACACCCATAATGTTATGCTTTATCTTGGATAACACTATACACGTTTCAGTTAATTCTTGGTTATGTTTTGGGTACGACTGATCTTCATTGCCACTTTTTATTGTGCAGCTCCCAGAACTCGAGTCAAGTTATCCACTTCTCCCGATTACATCAACGCAAACTGGATCAGGGTAAGGATATAAATCAATCAGTCAACCAGCCAATCAATCAATCAATCAATCAATCGATCAATCAATCTACCAATCATTCAAATGAAAGATGAAATTTCAGTAAGCTCCTAGAGCGCAAAGTTGAAAAGTTAGCCTAGAGAAAACTAAAGCTATAACGGGAATCGTATCCATGCCCGGAACGATACTTCTGCAAATGTTTCACCAAACTGAACGGTGACGCAGCTGGGAGTGCCAATTATTACAAGTTTTAATTACATCTGTTAAATTTTGAGGATAGGACATTACCTTTAAGACTTTGAACTAAATCGTATAGTGTATATAAAATGCGAACAAACGATGTATATCATAAAAGTAGAGACCACACTTGCATTGTAAATGCGAGGGATAGTATTGCAAATAAAACCATGGTTACTTCAGCATCGTGCACTACCCTTTGTTGATCATGAACGCCTCTCTTTCACCTTTAAGGACCACAAAGGGCAGATATCCTACATAGCTACCCAGCATCCTCTGCATGCGACCACCGAGGATTTCTGGCGAATGGTCTGGGACCAAAAAGCGCATACGGTTGTCATGGTGAACGATGAGGAAAAAGAAAAACCGGTAAGACTGGCTGTTATAGGTGGAGAGGAAATGGCTGCCAAGAGAGGTGTCATTAGAAAATTCTCGATAGGGTTCCCTAACCAACCCCTCCCCTTACTCGCCAAAAAAGTCTGTTTAATTCCCAGTATATGAAAAAACCTTTGACCACTCTCCTTAACGACTAAGCCACAGGAAAATGAAAACAGACATTTATTTTCGTGCGGTTAATTGTTGTTTCTCCTTAAGGCTGAATTCGTGGATTACCTGCCAAAAGGACAAGGAAACTCAAAGCAATTTGGTGGCATCAATGTTACAGTCAAACAAATAACAGAAAAAGCGGACTACCTTTTGACTGTTCTGAGCATCGTCGAAGGAAAGGTGACGCACACCAATTTTTTGCGGTCTAATTAAAGTGATTTTAAAAATATTTAGCAATTGAAATTACCCAAAACATTTAGCCATCCACTCATAGCACGCGTTATACTGCCTCATCTTTGTAAGGTTTAAACATGTCGTTCAGCCAATCAGCACGCATGATATCAACACATAAAATTGTAATATCGAGTAATATTCACTTTGGCAAAGTTTAATTAGAAACTTGTTATTTTATTTGCATTTTAGAATGCAGCCTCCCCGCGTGAAGTCTCGCACATGAGATTCACGTCGTGGAAGGAGCGCGCCATGCCCAACGTGGCTCTGTTTGTTGCTTTCGTGACAGCCACGAGGGAAGCGAGGAAGAAACATGGCCACACCAAGGCTCCGACCATTGTACACTGCAGGTTAGAAATGGAAACTGAATTCATGTCAGCCCAGCGTAGCAAAATGTAATCCTAAACTAGTTTTCTGAATTTCCTCCGCATTTTTACCTCACAATAAAGATTAGCGAAAAAACTGAGCAACGACGTTTCGGTGTCATCCTGGCACCATTTTCAAGTTAAAAAATATTTGTGCGAAAAGTAAACTAATTTATACCAATGGTAGAGGTGCTAATCTTTATTGTTAACTGTATTTCCAAATTTAATCTTATAAGAATTTTTACCTCAGTCATAGTAATTAGAGAAAGCTCAAAACGAGTATGAGAGAGTTTTCAGTGAATTTGACCGCTAAACAGAACAACGTTCACTCGTCTTTCAGTGATGGTCTTGGTTTCAGTGGCGTGTATATCGCTGTGGATATTGGTATAAAAAGCCACGAGGAAAGTAAAACATCAGTTGTTGATGTGTTTGAGTTGTCCAAGAATCTCCGTCATGACCGACATGGCATTGTTTGTACCTTGGAACACTACAACTTTATCTATCAGGTAAGTTATAATTGGCAGATCATGAGCCACATTGGCTCATCTGTGTTTGCGGTAACTCACGATTTCTCAACATGAAATAACAAGGGGTATTGCTAGCAACATGTATGGGATGCTAGTCCGTAGCAGGTAAATGCCCTCCCCCTCCACCCCAGTCGTTTGTTGGGTTGTTCCAACCTTTCACCGGACCGTCCCATTTTAAATATGCGTAAGGGGAGAGAGGTGCTATGAACTACAGTGTAGTGCCTGAGCCGCGACCTAATCATGTACGGCAACTACGGTCAGGACTCAATCCTGGTTTTCTCGTTTAAGAATCCAATTCCCTAACCAGCAGTCCATCAGGACGTTCTTAAGCACGGTTTGCATCACACGTGGTACTCCCTTATATTGGCTCTATAGGTGTGTGTGGCCTCAAAAGCAAGGCTCGAAAAAAGTGCCATCCGGTCGGACCGGATAAGCAGATTTTCCTGCTGTGCAACTAACGTTTCAGTCTTACTTGCCCAACGGTTATGGGCCCAGACAAGTCGTCTGCCAACTAAATAAGAAAAAAAATAAACTAAGACGTGCCCAGGACAAGCAAAATTTGAGAGCTGATTGTCCAAAGGCCAAGCTGGAATTCAAGTTGTTTTCGAGCCTGCAAAGGGTATGGTGTTTTAGCGGTTTTGGTCTGAAAAAGTGTATAGATTTTGCCCATTTTTGTCTGAAATACTTATAGGGTGTGTTTTTCACTCTGGCTTGGCATTGGGTATTTTGTTTAGAAGGATTTTTTTTTTCTTTTCGCACGAACACTGGCAAAGTTGTAGTCCTTCTCAAATGTTTACGCAAATGGTAGCCATTTCGGGTTAGCTGCGGTCACATATTAAGCCTTGTAGTAATTTTAGAGGTCCGAAATGGGGTATGGATATTTCGCTCAGGTCTGAAAAAGGGTTTGGAAAATTACAGATTTTGGTCTGAGATAGGGTACAGGTTTCAAGGTTCGCGCCATACACCTTTGGGAAGTGACCCCCTCCGTGTCTTTTACCACGTATCGTACCATTACAGACTGCGTGTTGACCTCATATTCCTGATGTAAATTACAACCATCGAATGTCACACCATGTTAACACCATTTTGAAAATAGCGGAAAGTTCGCCCCGATATTTCTGATTATTATACATTGAACTCATTATCTCTTTTCTGATTGGTCGAAAGCGTACAGTGAAGTTTCGAAATCAGCGCCTTTGACGTCATCTAGCTGCAGATTATACAATAATCATGTCAAGCACACTCAAGGTCACGAGTAATCATGTCATGTATGACCGCCGTGCATGATTTCTAAGTGTAATCATGTCAAGTTCGCGCGCTTTATGTTGCTTGCCGTTAGTGAAGGAGCAAAAACATGACTTCCATTTAACCCCTACCTCGACCTTGATTAGTCTGGATATCGCAAAAACCTCATCCAATAATTGTTTATAAAACGTTCTAAATATTATTGTTGCTGATGTATCATTTCAGGCTCTCTATGAATACACGGTGAACTACAACGAATCTATTGAGGTAATGTTTAACATCTTTGCTACTGTTGTAGTTGTCAGGGCCAATTACACCCTATCATGGGTTCGAATCCCGTTCAGGCCTGAATTTTTTTTTTTTTTTCAGGCTTTAATTTTACAACTGCTTAAGTTGTGTATATAACTGCGATGATTAGTCGTGCCTTCATATCTTTCTCTGCAGTTCAAATGCATGATCTTTAATATATTATATGGCTAGCTCAGTGAGCGGGCAAGATGAATCAAATCCTGCGCTGTGATTGGCTACCCGAGCGGGCAAAATGGAGCTATCTTGCCCGCTCGGGACTACCCGCCGTGTCGTGCAAGAAAAATTTTTCCGAAAGCCATATAATAAATCTTTTATTGACCAAGCTTGTTCGGTCAAGATGGCTTGACATTGGCCTCGTTTTTTTTTTTCTTTTTTTTTGCGAGTTTATGGACCGAGACGGAGTCGAGGTCCATAAACACGCAAGAAAAGAACTTAGCCAATATCCAGCCATCTTGACCTCACACTTGGTCAATAATCCATACATATTCACTTGCACACACCATATCATGTGAGAGTGTGAGCGTTGGGTACTCAATTCGGTTGTGGATTTACAAATACAGAGGCTGCGCAATAAAAAAAAAAATTCATGATACTGAAAATTGTTTGCTCCACGGTACCAGAAAACTCGGGGGATTTCAACAGATTTGGAAAAAAGCAGAAGTTTAAAAGCTTTTGGCTCCAGTAGCTATATTTTTTAGAAATGAAAATGTCGTAATTATCACGAAAATTCAAGTTTCTTTACCTAACAATGGCTAAAGAAGCAGTTTTTTTTTCGTGCAAGCGGTACAGGAGAGGGTACCTCTTGATGGTCGACCGCTGGTCAAGGAGAACGTTGAGCGTTGAGTTGAGCTTGATATAGACCAGGAAACAAACGGATCAATGTACAAATTGTTTTTTTTTTTTCAACAAGGGAAGTTTATTCACCGTCTTTACTCTTTTCCATGATTCTAATAATTATGACAAAATATGCCTCTTTTCCATCGGCTGCCTCCTTAAAGTCTTGTTCAGGAAACTACTAAAGAGACGAAAGGGACAGAAACTTTCCTATTACTTGTTATCTTTTTTTGTTTTTGTTTCAGTAATAAGACGCCTTTGAGATCCTGGATGCAACGATTTATCATCAGGACATTTTTATTTATATATAGCGATGGAATTAGTTAAAAGAACAAGTGGAGTGCAATTTGTTATAGTAATAGGACCGAGTGGAGCCCAATTCGATCTTCAATCATACGAGAGATTAACAAAATCAGACGACAGCGTATGGAGCCCGATTTTTTTTTTAATTCTCAGTACGATGACACGTACACGGTCGTGTTTCGATTCGACCAAAATCCAGTCTGCTGATAGCCAATCAGATTCGTAAATTCTTGTTACAGCTTTGATCATTTGCAGTAAGTGTCTATAACATCCAGATAGGACATACCTTATGAAAGTAAGGTGGACAAAACCTTCAAAAATATTTTCTTTATGCTAGATCAATTCCGTCTCAAAGTTTCACAAGAGGTGTTCATGGTTCAGGCGGAGGCGATTTTGAGCGATATGAGTTTCACAATTTATCGCTTTGCTAAAGTAGGATATATTCCCAAATGATAAATAAAAATCTCAGCACCATCAACAAGCATTTTATGCAGTGTAGGGTTGTTCTTTTACTAGAATGGATTTTTTAGACCAGATTTTTTTTCTTTCTGGTAAAGAAGTGGATTTCAGGTTACAAGAAGTGTAACCATACGGACCATTAAATGAAGAATGGTGTTGCTGATGTTTAGATAGCTTTTAGATAATCCGGAATCGTAGTGTAAATCGTAATTTATGTGTTCTTCAAGGAATTGTAGAAATGAAAATATGAAGCTATTTCAATAAAAAAAAGCTGAAAAATAATTAGAAAGAACATTTTAGTCTAGATGGCAGTCATGTATAAACAGTAGATTACAAGATTAATTTTGCTGAAGCCATGCATGTTACAATAACGAGACGTGTAAAATTGTTTGATTGAGTGTTATCAATAATGCATACTTTGAATTTAATGGCAATAAAAGTCAAAAAAGTGTCGAATAAGATGAATAGGTTTTGGTCCTTTTAGATTGATTCCATGTCCATATAGATAAGAGCTGCCATCAGTATGATCAAGACACAAAAAAAATACGTTAAGAAATTAACTCTTATATTGCCAAATGTGATCGGGGGCGGGGGCGGGAGGGAGATTCGTGGTGCCGGGGAAGTTTCCCGTACCCTTAGGGGAATTGTCAGTCGTGTAATTGTACTTTAAGGCATTCCCTTATCAAGTTTTCACAGTTGAACATTTTATAGTTTAAGCTGCCAATAAATAGAAAGTAGATCTAGTTGTCAAAAAAACATTGACATGTCGTTTTTGCCTTGGGTATGGATCTTCGAATGGATCTAGCCCTTCTGTGTCACTCGGTTCGGAATCGGTCAGTTCCTCTTATGGATAAACCACGCACCCAGGAATGATTTCTGGTGCCATTTACGGTCGATGTTCTTCGAAGTTTTACCTAAACTTAACTCAAAATGCGAAAAGAATGTGTTCCTATTTTCTCTAGGGTATAAGAACGATCCTTGTAAGCAGTATGAGATTCCTGTATGAAATTCCCGACTGCCATCAGCTCCAAGTCAACTGTCAACTGAGTCGTTGATAGAAATTCAAACTAAGTCGTCTAACTGTTAAGTAGTATTAGCAGTTGTTAGAGCTCTTGTTGATTTTGCATCGCTCGGATCGAGTGGTCCGGCTGCGAGCTCTGGTCGGGGACATTGTGTTGTGTTCTCGGGCAAGACACTTTACTCTCACAGTGCCTCTCTCCAACCAGGTCTATGAATGGTTACTGGCGAATTTAATGCTGGGAGTACCCCTGTGATGGCTAGCATCCTCGGGGGGGGTGGATACTTTAGGAATTTCTGGGATGTGCCGCTAGGACCCTGGAACCCTTAGCCTATACTAGAGCTAGTTCAGCTGAATTTTGCTACCCTGTACTAGAGTAACCAGTATTAAAACCACCGATTTCCGTCTGAATCCCGATTATTGACAGTTAATAATATCCAGTAGTGTTTTATGGTAGTCATCTATCGACGATGTTGAGGCTGAGTTACAAAAATTTAAACTTGCCGATTTCATTTTTTTATATTTTTGAGTAGCAATTCCTGGTTTCCTTAGTTTAGATAAAATCTTCAACCAACTGGTCAGTTTCGTGAAAAATGATACCCTATTTTAGACCCAAACGCTCTGGTTTATATACCCTATGCTAGAGTAAACTGCTTGAAAACCATACCCTTCACAGCGGTACATACCTATATAGCCCGTATATGGCAGTACCCCCCCCCCCCCTCGGGCTAGCATCCCATCCAGAGGGGAATAGAAATACTCCTAGTTGCTTAGCTCCATGCTACAGAAACCGGAGATAATCGCTGGCCTAATAGGCCACTTGTTTCGTATGCAGACTTAACCTTACCACTCACGGTTTTTATGTTAATACCTTATGTGAGGTTAAAAAAAAAAATAATGAATGAATTGGTGACTGTAAAGCAAACATGAACAATTCTTAGGCGAGTTATTGCCATGGAGAGAAACGCACTGAGCTCGAATTGAAGTCAAGCCTCACTACAACGTTGCTATAACAAATTAGAAGTAGTCAGGTAAACGTTACCAACAAAAATATTCCTTATGCTGTGTTTACATTTGAGCTTTTACCAAGGTAAACAGTTACTAAGGTCAAGTTACTTAACCTTGGTACATTCGTCCAGTGTTTATACCGGCTCAAATAACTCAAGTTGATCTTTCAACAGTCGCGCGCGCTACATTATCAACGTCATGAAATTCGAACTTGGACGGGGATCCCACCGCAGCGGAACAGGAGCAAATTGAGGTGCCATCATTTTCATAGGCGAGGACCTCATTCCATAATACTGCGGCGAAAATTCAGCTGCTTTATCATACCTAGAGTAAGCATGGTTATATGCGTAGAAACGTGGATACGTTGTATATGCAGCATCCTCCCTGGTGGGAAAATATATCGACAATAATTACACAACAAAGGACCGAACTTGGTCTAGAGAAAGTTGTAAATAATACTGAGAATGAAAAATACAATGCTTTCTTTTACGTGACGGATTGTTCGCCGTAAGAAGATCGATCCAATCTTTCCACGTTTTCTGCCATGGTAACCTAGTCAAAATTGGAAAAGAAACGCTTTGCTTTGTCGGCAATTGCACAATCTGCTCACCGCGGGAAGTGATATATTACGCCGCCACAAGCGGATGTATCTGTCATCTTGACCTTGGTTACCAACTGTAACCATGCCTGATCACAGGGTAATTACAACTTTTACCTTGGTTAAATTTCTTTTGTCTTTTGCGGCATTTACCAAAGTATCAGTTGGCGTTTACACACGGAAAATGTTTACCTAGGTAAGTAAACTCTGGTACCTCGGTAAACCGTTCAAGTCTAAACACAGCATTTATAGCCCTTCAACTACCCCTCCCCCACTGCTATCAGTTGTTGTCAAGATTTCAAAGGTCACGAGCCCAAAAATTTTCCCAGCGGTTTTTTTCAAAAAGACGATGCAAACATAGGGGACCCGAACGCTTTCTCAGCAATGAAACTAAATGTACTGTTATTTACCTGTATTCCTGTCTTTTTGAGTCGTTTAGAAGGAATTTAAATGAAGCGAAGGTGGTTTACATTTCCGTCTGCCGCTTTGTAATTATGACACTCCGATTACGTCTCAAGTTTCGAGTAACGTCGTTAAACAACTATTAACTCTCATCGGAGAAGGAGAGCGCTTCGCGCGCGCGCTCGTGTATCGCGCTAGAGCCCGCTAATCCGCCTGTTCTGCAGACTAGAGAAACGCACGGCCGTTACCCCTACCCCTATCCTCTTGCTAAGAAAGGCCCGATACTCAAGTTATTATGAGTGCTGAGAAACTCTCCTCCGATGAGAGTTTATAGTTAACGACGTTACTCGAAACTTGAAACGTAATCGGAGTGTCATAATTACAAAGCGGCAGACGAGATAATATTTGGAAATGTAAACTGCCTTCACTTCATTCAAATCCCTTCTAAACGACTCAAAAAGACACAGGAACACAGGTAAATAACAGTACATTTATTTTCATTGCTGATAAAGCGTCCGAGTCCCCTGTGATGCAAATATTGACACGGAGCAACCATTAGAGCGGCTGATCATAGTTCTGCCCGTTTTTGTTATCATTGTGTAAGTTTAAACGATTTAGCTTTGAACATGAATTTGTTGCCAAAAACCGATCAGAGTGTTTTACACTTAATGGAACGTTTAAAAAATGCTTCTATAATAAATCTTGGTTAAGGGAGGATTACAATTTTGATCGCTATGGGGAAACCTGCTTGGGCCTGCACCCTTATCGAACAACAAGGCGAAAACCTTTCAAGGTTGCTAAGCATAAAATATTTCAAGATCATTGAGTCGAGCTATTCTTTCTTTCGAAAATTTAGCCTTAGTAACTAAGCCATATTGAACGAGTGGACAGTTTTGTACGTCTCGGAATGAAAAAAAGTCATTTCAATTTCGACTCCTGTAGTTACGACAGAAAGATCTCGGCCCCGGGGAGGAGGGGGGGACTTCCAGAAAAGTTGGGTGGGGGTGTGCAGCCCACTTCCCAAAACCCTCACCCTATTTATGATCAAAATCTGCGTTTTTGCTACCCTATTTATGACGTCACCAAAAATTCGATGGCCTGTTTATGACCGTCACGGCTGCGGCTGACACAGTTGCTCCAAACATAAGTTAGGGACCGTTCATTTTTTATAAGGGAGGGGGGGCTGGTGGGATTTGGGAAGCACCATTTAAAAATCGCATGACCCCCCCTCAGCTTACCAATTTTTTCACATGGCCCCCCCTTATAGCGGTCATTTTTTGGGATGACCCCCCCCTAAAAAAAAATTTGAACAAACAATACTTAGATTTCAACTTTTTTAATATTTCTCTATTATCCCCCTACTTCACACTATCGTGCTCACTATGAAGACAATATTTACAATCTCTATACGACAGAGAGCTGTTGTTTAAAAAACAAATCAAAAGAAAGAGAAGTCAATTTCGGATCTCCTAGTTATGGCTCGCCCTGAGCGTGTGGCGTTTGGCCTTTCATTGGCATCTTCCTCATCTGGATTGATGAATGCAAGAATGACGTCACTTGAGTCATCTTCTCCCCCAGAGTCAATGGCATCACTGTCATACTCATCATTGTCACTTTCATCCGTTTCACTGCTGTCAGCACTTGCCCTGTTGTCATTTTGTGTCAATGTCCTGGCATTTCTCAGTGTTGGTTGGCCAGCTCTGAGAGGACTCTTCTTCTGCAAGCATGAATGTCTTACAATTGCCTTTACCTTCTCACTCTTGCTGCTTTTCAAATGCTGCTTCAGCCCGTGGTGGTTTGAGTACTTGTTTAGTTCTGGAACACGTAGCTTTTTAAGCTTGGTTAGATCTTCGCACAACTCAGTCCAAGGATAATCCTCCTCCCTACTTAACTTTGCCTTTTCTTCTGCTCTCTTTTTCCTTTTAAATTCCAGCACTTCAAGGCGCTGAAGATAATCCACTACAAACTTCGATTTGACAATAAACTTATCTGCAAATAGAGCAACGCTCTCTGGGTCAGATAAAACCAGCCTGCCACTTCCATGCTCTTTCTTCTTTATATTGTTTATCCAATCGGGGAAAGAGCGCATTACTACATGAGCATCATGAAAGAGGCTCATTCTAAAATGCGCAATAATGGCGAAAGCGACGAGTCGTTTAAGAAAAGGTTTACAGCTGAACGATCCAGGCAGTTTGACATCTTACAAGCAAAAGAAGCAATTTTTCTAGGTGCGGATGGCTGTTCAGAAAGGGCGAGTGAGTTTTCCATGCAAGGGTACCAGTTGAAGCCCAGTGATGGAAGAAAACTGAACTTCTCCATCAAAGAGCACAGAGCAATGGTGGAAAAGTTGAATGTCATATTGAAAGATGTAAAGGAACACGATTCCACACTCTTTCAGTCCAATGGGCTTGCTTTAAAGCAGGGCGAAGAAGTTTCCCACAGTTTTAATGTAAAACAGGTCAAATGTACAGAAGCTAATTTGACGAAGGTCACGCAGGACATGGAAGCACTAGAAAATAAGAAGAGCAATTATAACAGCATATTCAAAGGCATACTCAAACAGCACATCAACAAAAGGAGAAGGAAAAAAGAAACCCCCAGAAAGTCAAATGAAAGAAAGAGGAAGCGGACTGAAAACAAAGCCTAACGAGTTTATGGAATCTGTGTTGGAAACCCGCTAGGAAATGATCTTCCACAATGCCTTGTGTACCCTCCTAGAACGGCCGTCCCGGAAGAGTGTCTTAAAGTTGAGGATGTTGTCACGTCGATATTTAGAAGAGATGGGCCATACATCGCACAGCTCTTGGAAGGGAATTATTTCACCAATGCTGCAAGAAGCAGAATCACCACCAACCTTGAGCGGGAAGTCAGAAATTATGTTTACACCTTCATGTACCCTGAAGAGTACACTCTGATGGAAAGCATTGCTGCTTCTTGCAGCATTGGTGAAAGAGACTCCCATAGCAGCACAAGCGGCGACAAAGAACTCGACGACAGCGGAGATGAAGATGAGTGCCAGTGAAAGTTGCATTCGAAAATAACAGTGTTAAATACTTCTTTTCAGTAGCTACAAATGCTTTTTGTCGCCAAACGTTTTTTTAAAGCAGAAGGAAAGTTTGTAATAAATTTGTATCCTGCCTTCTATATTTATTCTATAGCAATTTTTTTGATATTCAAACATTATGCCATTTTAAAGTTTTACTAAAATATTTCACATGACCCCCCTTTTTCCCTTATTTTTTTGGGATGGCCCCCCCTCGAAAGCCATTTTTTTTCGCATGGCCCCCCCCCAAATCCCACCAGCCCCCCCTACCTTATAAAAAATGAACGGTCCCTTATGAAGGGCTTTTGTTGACGGTCTTATTGATACTGATGAGAAAGTAGCTTCTTCTAAGAAACATACCCAATTCAAGGCTAGAGTGCTAAAACCATACCCTATTTATAACCAAAATGGCCAAAATCGATACCCTATTTATGACCAAAACAGCTGAAAAACCCTACCCTTTGGGGCCGCACATACCTATATAGCCCATATCATAGAGTACCCCCTCCCCCGGATCTCGACCTGGCGTAATGCTTTTACACTAGTTCGACACTAGTCAACTGTCATTGGGAACAATGCCTTAACTTTCTTGAGTAAACAAAAGATTTGTAGGAATTACGCACACATATTGTCTACATAAAGGCAAGGTAAACTAAAGCTCTAACATAAGAATGCGAGCACTTCAGCTTTTTACCCGGTGCGAACTTGTGGGTGGAACGAAACTCTTTGTAGGACTCGCTTGAAGAAGTTTCAGAGAGGTGAGTGCGAAAAATTTAGTTCTGGGGAACTTCGATTTTGGCTGTGTGGAGATTTTGTCAAAGTAAACTCGGTTCGTTCTTTAATTAAAATGTTGCGTAACTTTACTTAGTCAAACTTAATCACATTGGAAGTTTTTTTTGTCCAGCAATGTTGCGAAGTAAAATCTCATCTTGGGATTTCTCTCTGCAATTCAGATGCTCTTGAGTTCAAGCAATCTTGTTCAATTTCAATTATCAAATGCTCTTTTTTTCTGTTGTAGTTATTCGACATTCTGCAGTAAAACATGTCCCTTTTTTCAAGACAACAGAGTTATTTGGGGCTCATGCTGAAGACGGTTCTTTTTCTAGCCATCTTCGCCATCTTGGTCAACGCCCAGAGTAAGTCCAACATAACATGCACTATAAATTCTACTCTATGCTCTCATTTGAAACCCTTTCTTAATTTTAGTTCTTTTCACGTGATCTCGTGACGATGTTAAGTGAAACTGTGCTGTTAGAAATCATTGTTTACCGCTTAATGGCAAACAGAAACCAAGGCAAACCATCAAAACAACTGAAAATAAACAGACGAAATGTTTGACACGAAAAAGCAATTCGACGAGAACACTGTTCTGAGCTTCGCACTAATCTATAAAAAGAAGTTATCAGCCATGTTATATGGACTTATTATAAAATACTACATAAAACGGGGGTTATAAGCAACCACATGAAGACTTTTTTTAAGCCATTAAGGTCTTTAAGGTCTTCATTTTGAAATACAAACAATACAGTGACTGAAGTGCATGAGTTTTAAAAGACCGACTGTTAGTTGACAACCATACAATGTGCAGATGTGATTAAATGAAAAACCTACTGTGGCCGGCATAACATCGTGGAATTAACACATATTATATCATATTAAGCGGTTTAACCGGTAAACCCTACCTAACACCCTATTAAGCACCTTTCATTTGTAAAAGAAAAATACTAAAAAATGGTTGCCTAGTGTACTGTGTCAAGTTTGAGTTGCCCATAACTCCGACATTTCTGCGGTAAATTGCAGGTTCCACTTTAACTGCAAAGGTTTCGGAAGTGAGCGCCATATCTCCGACTCCTTCAACGAATGTTATGGCATCTACTGCTACTGTTGTCACTCCAACTGAACCATCGCAGTTTCTCAATTATACCTCATTCAACGTAATCATGGAATTCGTAAACATCACTTGGAAAATGGAATTTTTAAACAAATCAAGCCAGGACTACATTGATTTGGAGTCTGATATAACAGAAGCTGTTAGAAATACCCTTCACACCAAAAATGTCAGCTCGAATGCTGAGGTTATCGAGTTGAAACCTGGGAGTGTGTTAGCCTTTTTGAATATTAGTACAAAAGAGCCTGAAACACATGTCAAAGAAATACTTCGAAACCAAACTTCAAGTGGAAAGATAGGCTCTTTTCCTGTAACAAAGACCCTATTCACTGGAATTTTATTCGATGTCGTGCTTATGATAAAGGCTGAATGCAATGATACTCACGAGCTCAAAGGTTTTAAAGAAAGCAAAAGCTTGATCCATGCAGTACAGGAGGCGTTGCCCGGTAACGAAACAGTAACACTTCAAAAAGTCACATGCCCAGACCCAGAAAACGTTACTATAGTAACAGTTCGAGTTCAAGTGGAGAAACCATCCACAGAAAATCCAAACAAGCAGCTTCAAGGTCTTCAAGCGAAAGTGAATGAGGGTCAACTGGGAAATTTGACTGTAATTACTGAGTGGCAGGCGTACATTCCAGGAGAGAAGCAGTTTTATGTTTCTTTTAACCTGACCACACCTTCTCAAAATAGGAAAAAGACTATCGTGGAGCTGGAGAAGGCCATCAAAAGAATTTTCGAGAATGACACTGACTACAGATATGTCACGGTAGAGTTGATGAAGGACAACAGAACAGCAATTGTTAAGGTAGGGATGGGGACAGCCGCTCCAGATCAGCCCAATGAAGCATTGAAGCCCCTGAAAGAAAATGTTGATCGAGGAAAAATTGGGAATACAACAGTGATGAAAACCTTCAAAGCTTACATAAACCCTAACACACTAACACAGAAAGAGTTTCGAATTCGGATCAGACTTAATATGACTGACTGTGACTCTAAACCGCAAGGGGCTAAAAATCTTTCCGTAGAATACATGAACCGTCTGAAAAACTACGAACATTTCATCAAAGCCGAGTTACAAGAATGGAAATGTGTTTATGGAAGTTACTATAAAAAGCAACGGATGGTACAAGCATGGTTTTTCGTGTATGTAAGACCAGCCGCTCCTGATTCTCGTGGTCAGTTCAATGAATACTTGTACAAGTGTGGCGGAGACAGACCTGTTTACGACGGCGGAGTGAAGATCGTCACTCTTACACCGACGTCGCCCGAATACGCCGTCGGAGATTACGACCATTTCGTGTGTCCGAAGCCGCCAAAACCGCCGAAACCAACCGATACGACAACTAGCAAGACCGACCCTACGAAAGAGCCAGGCTCCTCAGGTACCCCTCCCATAGAGCAGAAACCTAACCTATACGTCAAGGTGAAGTTAGGAATCACATGGGGCGAGTTTTGCTCTAAACTGAAGCACACTCTAAAGCAAAAGACTGCGTGGAGCTTGTACGACAAAAATGGCACCAGGGTATCTCCAGACAGGATAATTTTCATCAACGTAGAGAAGAACTGCGCCGACCCAAGCAAAAAAGATGAACAGGCAGAAGTCTGGTTTTACGTTTCCAAGTCCGGCTCGAAGAAGTTGCATAAGTGTCTTACCCTAAAGGCTTACAAACTGTTAAAAATGTTCCTGGAAAACGGAAATACTAAAGCACTTGGACCAGAATTCGAAGGAAAGGTAGATATTAATTTTAATTGCTTTTTGCTTATTTCTCTAATTTATACCTACTGAATTGGTCAAATAAGTGAAACTAGATCTCACAAAAAAGTAAAGATAATTCACAATAGAAGAGCTACACTAGGTGATCGTTCTTTTACCTGTGCTGCACCGAAACTTTGGAATGCGCTACCATTTGTCATAAGAAGCACCAGCACTGTTAGTATTTTTGACGCCAAGCTAAAAACTCACCTTTTCCGTCATGCATTTTTATCATAGTTGTTTTTATTATTGTAAGTTTACTTTTAATTGTAATTTTAGCTTTTTAGCCTCTTTATTCCGTTTTTAATCTTGTCATGCGCATTTGAACATTTTATGAAATTTGCGCATTATAAATGTTATTATTATTATTATTATTATTATTATTATTATTATTATTATTAAGAGTGGAAATCGGTAATTTAGGATTTCGTTTCAATAAACCACGATAGACAACGTTGGTGCTCTGTTTAACTAAACGTCTTTGAATTTTAAAAGCTAAGTCGAGGATATTTTTGATGTATTGAAAACACAAGCACGTCTTTATCAAGTAGATTATCTAAAAAAAATTAATTTTTTAGGTTATCCATGTTGATCTGGCCGGAGAAGAGTCTACCAAATACAAGACTGAATATGATAATGGTGACCTCTCAACCTGGGCTATTATTCTTATTGCAATCGCGGGCGCTGTTGGTCTTCTTCTATTGACACTGGCATGCTGTTGTGTAAGTAGGATTTACAGTTATAAAAAGTTTCCTTCCCTGTAATAGTAGATGAGAGATGGACGAGGCTAGCTTATAACTGACAAAGAACCTAAAATTTTAACAGAAGAATTTTGTCTTGATTGCAGTAACATCCAGCAGAGTCTTAATAAAAATTGACAGGCAACGGCCGTAGCTCTAAATGGCAAATGTTTATTTTCTCAATATCGATACTGACAACTGACAAACGACAAGAATCTTACAAGAACTAACACCTATTTATTCAGACCCTCGAAAAAGGAATTATAGTTACAAAGAATAGGAAATCGCAAAGTAGAAGAAAAGTGTATGGCAAGGATGCATGTGCCAATGAGAGAAAAAAATCTAAACAACCTCTCTTTGAAAGAGAGACTGAGAAACCAATCAACAAAACGATGCCAGGAGCAAGCATCCGGCAAACATTGCAAACCAACGAAAGAACGATTTATAGCGAGAGAACCAAAGAAAAAACCAACCAACCAACGAAACAACGGAAGAAAAAACTAGCGAACGAACCAACGATGGACAAACAGACATTTTTATAAGGGATACTGCGATTTTTTGTTTTATGTTGAGTGGACGTATGTGGTAACTCGAAAGAGACTTTACTTTTCTGATCCCAATGGCTGTTTCCTTTCCAATCATTTGTCTACCTTGATTATTGAAGCTGTTCTGCTGCGGTGGAAAAAGACGAAGATGGCGAAAATACGAAGAATCTCAAAAGCTACAAGTGGTACACGTCAAGGAGAACGGCGCTGAAAGAAGAAAGAAAAAACGCAACAAAGGAGACAAGGACGACAAGAAAACAGAGAAGAAAGAGAAAAAACGAAGAAAGGAAGACGACACGGATGGCAACGATAAAGAGCCAAAAGGAAAGAAGGTGAGTTATTAATAAGAAACAAAGATGTCTTGTGAAAGAAAGATATCAGTCAGACTTGAGACCCGCTAGTGTCACATGTCATATTGATAAGAGCGCTCGAACATGACATACTTTCGCTCCGATTGTTTTTCGAGATTAAGACGGACGCGTTTTATCTGAACCAAATAAAGATGGCCTTATGTCCCAGCCGGGACGATGAGGATAAGTGGAATAAAGACAGAACTATGAAAGAAGACATTATTATTATTTCTGAATTGTCCAGCAGCATCTTTGCCCTCAAAAAATAAATATAACCACAATCAATTGTGTCACAAATGTTGTGTCTTCTGATGTCAACTGTAGGGTACAAACGTTGATAACGATGGAAATGACAACGCTGTCTCCTACGAGAACCAAGCATATGGGTTAAGAGAGGACGACGGAGAACTTAACGAACGCAATTCCAACACGCATGTGAGCCCAACGCCTGTCATTGTAACAAGCCCTGCTCCTGATGCCAACAAAACTGGCGACGTCACCAACAAGCTCCAAGGTGGCCAAACTTCCGATACTGCTTCGTCAGGTTCCGGAGGCTCTCGTAGGGAATCGGCAACTGTCGGTGGCGAGGTATGTATGCGGCGCGACTTGTAAAAGGATGAACTTTGAAATAAACGTGAGGTGTATATGTAGAGATGAAGAATATCTTTGTTGTAATGAAATATGGTAGCTCGTAATGTTTGCTGCCCCTCCCGAGTGCTATGGACCATTTCTATTGGCTACATGACAATCTGCAGCGGTTTGTGTTTCATTTGAGCAACTAAAACAAACTTAAATCTCACGTGAGAAGCACAGTTTGTAGTTGACAAAATGTTACTTAAAACTAGGTTTCAGTAGGTTATGTTCCAATAATTTTAGTTCCAGCTTAACTGCGTGAAGGCCAGATAGCTTTGAGACTTCAATTCAATGCAATGTTTAGGTTTACAGAGAGGTTGTTTTGATTACAGTGAAACTGAGGACTACTTCCGTTGAAGCTCAATACTGTTAACGAAGCAAGGAGTACCCTCTATAGTATCTCTAACGGAGCACCTTTTAAACCTCTAAATATTTTAAGCGTATCAGGAACATTCATCGCCAAGGTTAACTATCTCAGTTTTTCAGAGGCATACGTTACTGCTATTTTCTTGTATCAGGGACAAGGAGATGGTTCTAAGCAATCCAGCCCTGCTGGTTTGCGACACATTGACGCTGACCTGAAAGACCGCGGGAGGAGACGTTCGTCAGCATATTCGATCATCGATGATGAAGATATACCGCTGACACACAAGACCGGAACTGTGGGTATTGTGGCTTTGGCGCTTAGAAACAGGAACGAAAAGAAGAAAGACGCTGAATTCAAGGTTAGAAAAAAGTTATTCACACAAACATGCTTAAACGAGTTTGCATGCACTATTTATATGTCACACTGGTTTAAGAGCTGTAAGATTTATGTTCATAGATTGTATTTCTCCTCAAAACGAATTTGAAAATATCGGGTATGAGTACCCGACTCAACCGATGTTTTCATCATCATAACTTTTAAAAAATAATTATCCGTTCAAGACCTGGTTACCAGCCTACGCATTAACGCATTGCGGACCTGTATCTTTTTCCAGAACCTCAGCAAAGACGTACCGGAAGAGGAAGTGAAATATCCTGCAAACACTCAGAGTAAAAACAGGTCCCCGCATGTATTACCAGGTAAACATTCCTCGGTTGGTTATCATTTTAGCATTTAATAAAGCAAGACTTTGTTTGCGAAAAAATAACATTTGAGATTCACTTTCATTTTAGCTCCAAAGACCCGAGTAAAATTATCCTCAAATCCGGATTACATCAATGCTAACTGGATCAGGGTAAATATCGTTACCCAGAGTGCTTTTAAAATGTTTTTATTTGTAAATAATAAATCAGTGACGCCATGCTTTCTTGCATTGAAAGGATCACAAAGGCCAGGCGCGTTACATTGCTACCCAGCATCCTCTGCACGAGACCGCGGAAGATTTGTGGCAAATGGTCTGGGAACAAAAGTCCAACCTGGTTGTCATGGTGAACGAGGAAGAGAAAGAGAAACCGGTATTCTACATTTTGCTTTCAATATGCTGTAACTGTCTCCTTGTTCGATAGTGGGGATAACGAAGTAAATTATTAGGATATTTTAAAATAACTGCTCGTTGTTAAGTATGCTAGGGAGCTCGCAAGCAACTTCCCCTATTATCTTACAGTGTTATCCATTCAAATCTGCGTGGTGTAGTGTTATTTTCTTAGGGCTTTCCTTTGATTTGAGTAGACAAATTTAGCAAATTACAGTATAAATTTGAATCGTGGCACACAACAATTCAGTGCAGTTAATTTAATACTCTCTCTTCTCTATGATTTATAAGAAAATTCTATTCCATGTACAGGAGTTTACAGTTATCGACTTTCCGGAAAATCCGCTTTGACTTTAAAACCAATTACTGAACAATTCGTAAATATTTTCCCGTTTGTGTTTTGCTTTCTTATCAGACTGAGTTTATGGATTATTTGCCGAGAGGAGAAGGGAACACGAAGAATTTTGGTGGCATCGATGTTACAATCAAACAAATTGTGAAGAAAGCAGACTACACGCTGACCACTTTAAACATTGCAGACAGCAAGGTGATTATATTCTGATAGTTTCCTTGTTTCGTTTTCATCTTATTCGGTTTACCCCTTGTGACGTCATTTGGCGTGCAGGTGACATCCTTGGTATTGCGTCATACAGAGAGGCTTAACATGTCATGTATATGACGACATGTGAAGCACATGTGGCGTGTGACGTGTAAAGTGTGATCCGGGTTGTGTGGAAAACTGGGGTAAAAGAGATATACCTGTGTTGAAGAAAGATTTGAGCCAAATAAATCAGTTGATGACTCTTCATTAATTTCTAAAAAGGCATTTACCTGCATACGTCGCTTCGGTTTACCCTGAAACGTTTTCCTTTACCGATAGGCCAAGAGAACGTCTCTCAAAATTATCGGATAAAACATTCATTGGCTAACAGAAAAGACTCAGGAAAACAGATAAAAGACAGCCTCTAATAATCATCTTTGTACTCAGTATGAAGAACGTCAAGTCAACGTGGTACCGTACTAAGTAAATAGCTCAATAAAACATACTATTCTTTAAACGCAGAAGCCTTCATCCTCGCGCGAAGTCTCGCACATGAGATTCACATCGTGGAAAGAGCGCGCCATGCCCAACGTGGCCCTGTTTGTTGGTTTCGTGACGGCCACGAGAGAAGCAAGGAAGAAACATGGCGACACCAAGACTCCGACCATTGTACACTGCAGGTTAGAAATGTTTGAGATAATGCTTGATGTGTCTCATGAGTTGACTTAGCTTGTGAGTGTTCAGGGTGTTTAGTTCAGCTGGGTTGGGGGGCGCGGTGGTTGTTGGACTCCTAATCAAGTGGACTGGGTTCGAGGCCTCACGCGGGTCGACGAGTTAATTCTCATGGTTCTCTCTTCACACGGGGGAATAAAAGGGTGCAGGTCAATTTACGGGGGGGGGGGGCATGTAGTCTGCGATGAACAAGATTTCATTCAGGGGGGAGTGGAAATACTTTCCCTAGCTGCTTCCTGCTACAGACTTGGGATAGCTTGGTCACCTGTCCGAATGCAGACGTTTTGGGCGATAACAACATAATCGTCGCAAAATAAGCTAATATTTTTTCTCATCAATGGTCAGCCATTTAGTAATATTTAACACAGGTGGTTCGCCTCTTTCTGTTTCAGTGATGGTCTTGGTTTCAGTGGCGTGTATATCGCTGTGGATATTGGTATAAAAAGCCACGAGGAGAGTAAAACATCAGTTGTTGATGTATTTGAGCTGTCCAAAAACCTCCGTCGTGACCGACATGGCATTGTTTGTACCTTGGACCACTACAACTTTATCTACCAGGTACGTGACAGCCACTGGTATGAGGTTTCTTTTTGTTTCGTTAACTTTTCGTGTTTTGCTGGCGCCATTTTTGTCTCTATGTCAACTGCTGCCGATTCAGTTTTAGCTCGTTGTGACAAGCAAGTTTTGCCTGCTTTTTATCAGAATGCGTACCGAGATATCACTAATTGTTCCATGAGTTTTCAATCGTTCGTAACTTGCTGCTTGTGATCTCCAGTGGGTTTTTATATTGTTTTACGCCATTTGTCCTCCTATCTCCCTCTCTGTATATTTGTCTGTCTGTGTATATCTGACTGTCTGTGTATCTGTATATGCCACTGTCCAGCTGTCGATGTCGATTTTTTTTTGTTAATTTAGACCACAGAGACGAATACATTTAAAAAGAACCTTTTTCTAGTAAAAAAAAATCACTTTAGTTAAACCAGATGTGATGGTTAACCAATTAATTTTCTTTTTGTAGGCACTGTACGAGTACACTGTCAACTATGATGAGTCGGCAGAGGTAAAATAACCGTTAATAATGTTCGTTAAAATATCGTTTAAATAAGGCCAGGAAGGAGTTTAAAGGAGCTCAGTCAAGGTATTTTGAGTTATTTTGACCAGGTACAAAATTACTTTTAAATTGAAGGAAACCTGAAAATGACAGTTTATCAAGATAGAAAAACACCAAAGAGATTATAATAAACCATAAAGGAACAAGGATGGTTAAGGATGGAGAAGATTAACTCAGATTACAAACGACGAACTTGAAAAATTTAGGCTTAAGTTTTCAAGATGCGCAAACTCGACGTAACTTTTTTACGGACTATGATCATGAGAATAAATTTAGATTTTAACTGTCAGCTGAAAAATGACGCGTTTTTGGCTGATAGGTATCGAAGATCTGAGATATGCAAGTTATTTTCTGATAATGGGCTGAAATTTCAACTCATAGCTGGGAATTGGAGAACATGAAACTTAGATTAATATTCAGCACCCCCCTGCCCCCTTAGTCTAGACCCTCTACACGTTCCATGGACAAAATGTTTCTTAATGTCTATTTGCTTTCACACAAGTGTTGTTCTGAATCAAGCAAGCTGATATAGAGTTGCTGTTTATTGTTCACATATCACACAATTTTAGAATTAAGAACCAACTGGTGTTGTATAAGCCGTATTAGAACTATAAAGACCGGCACTAGCTCAGTATCAAGATATAAGTCAAACATCGAGGCTAAAACAGAGCATGATACACTACTTTGTATACAACATCCAACTTTAATTGTTGTCTTCCTTTCAGACTGAAAAGCTGTGAGCAGTCAATTCAAGGAAAACAACCCTCAGCGGTCACCATACTGATCAAAGAGGGCATCGACGACCTTATCCATTATAAGTGTCAGCTACGATGCTTGACATACTATAGACATGAAATAGCTGCTGGAAAACTTAGTTATTTGTTTAGCCTAAAAAAGTATCTGAAATATATATTTTTTTACTGATGTTTGACGTATATTTTAGAGTCCACCCGCTTGAAGTTGAGTCTGCATGTAAATGAAGTCAAATTAAAAAAGTCACACGAAATTCTCCAAGTTTGCATAGTTTTACCAAGCTTGGTGATATTTGGCTTTGAATTGCTGAATTCAAATCACTATATGGAGCAAAACTGATCGATACTATTGAGATAGTGTTTCCAAAATAAATTGTCCAGCTTTACAGTGTAAGCAAACATCACCGAACGTTATTGTAACCTTTCGTTTTTTTCTACTTAATTGATAACAGTTAACGAGTTTCATTTAATATCCAAGATAGAGTCTATGACATCATAAATACCCTTTGTCCGTTACTGTAGTTTTAAAAAATAGAATTCCGCAGTTAGTTAATTTTACATGTAGATCATTTTGCTTTCAAGCGGCAATGCAAAGGAGGCGTGAAGGTCATAAGAGTGAACTAATCATGACAAGGAAATTGTTTTGATCGATTATTATATTCACTAAAGTACTAATATAAGAAATGTATAGAGTTCAGAAATGAGAATTTACATGTTGATACGATAAAGGCTAGTGAATACGCAGAATTAACTGTTTCGTTTTGAGCTTCGCCAAAGGTAGTTTCCATAGTGATTTCATTCTTAATTAATAAACAAAATAAAGTTAAAAAGTGATTTCATGTATTTTTTGTTCAGTGCCAATTACAAGACTATTGTTTTTAGAGCATTTCGTGCGCGTTTCCTCGCGCATTTCAATTTGGCAGTTGCGCTGTCTTCTATACAATCTAGGTAGGGTCCCTGCGGTCTTTGTCATGTCTCCCTGACTCGTTAACCCGTAAGTTCGCCTCTCAGCATTCCAGCTTAGTAGATTTGGTACTTTTTGGGCCATTTTCCATTGGGTTAGACTGTTTCCATAACAGGGAGTACCCTCCCCCTTCCCCACGCGGACACTGTATCTCGGCCTTCCCGCGCACGTTTCCTGCTCCATTCCGTTATGAATTCAATTCGCCTGGCATTTTCCACTCCGGGTGGGATCATTGTAGCGTACGTCGTGTCTCTCCTGGTCCGTTAATCAATGATTTTGTCCCTGTGAACTACCCATCCAGTGGGTTAAGATTTATTTGCATTTTTATGTTTCAGCGCGTGTTACCTCGTACTTTCGGTGCGTCTTCTTGTGAACACCCTGACTCGAAAGTGCCAACTCTGACATCTAAATTTGCTGATCCATGTTACAGGAGCAATGTCAGAAAATTTTAAGTCATTTTCTGATTACCTTTAAGAAGAAAATTCTCAAATAACAGTCACCTAAGGTAGAAGAAAATCAAAATTGTAATTAAAAAACTAAAATAAGCAGGGATGGACACAACTGAGAAAGATTAACACAGATTAAGAATCAGTAAACTTAAAAAAAAATCACGGGCCAACTTTTTTCAAGATGCACCTTCCGTGGGCAGTGAATGTAGTATACAACTCTTAGAACCATATATCCAAGAATCGTTTTCCCGTAAGTCTTCAGGTTTCTATCGACTGTTAAAGAAAATACAAAGTTTTGAAATGTGTTGGCACGAAACTACTCTCAGTTACGAATTTCCGTTGCAAATTATTCCAAGTGCAGTACGTGCCGAGGCTCATAATTATTCATCTCGTGTTCAGTTATTCGCTATCACATGTTCGTTGGTTCTTGCTCTCTCCACGTTTCTACCAAAAAGAGAGAAAGAGAACTGCTTGCTAACCTTAGCTTGTAAAACTATAAGGTTATAATGTTGGTACAAAACTACAGATATGTTCCACGGCCAGGTACGATTATTGGACGAAATAACGATATATTTGACGTGAAGCCAATGTACACGTGCTTAATCCTGGAGGTTCAGTCGAGCTTCTAACGTTTAAATATGGCTGTTACTTCTTTGTTTGATGTTTACTACAGGCGGCCCAGACTTTGAATATGATTAATATGTGACATTAGGCTTTTGCCGTTTATACGACTATGTATGAGAATGCTTCGAAAATTGCTCTAAATGCTACGTGTAGAAAAGAACTTAAATAAAAGTGGCTTACCTTATGTTTGTATTGCGTTATTTTGATGTCTGTGTTCTTGGAGGCGGTTTAGAGCCATTTAGGCGAGTTTTACTTTCTAGCGGCTCTACATTTCCCTCGTGTTCTCAAATGCCCGTCGTGTTTTATCACAGTGTAATACACGGCTTAGGCTTCTTTATTTGTTAAATCAAAACGTTCAGATTTTTTGCTTATGATTATTTTTTGCGTGACCCGTGCCGCTTACCTGCACCCGCGCCGCTTACCCGCAACCCGCGCTGTATACCCGTGACCCGCGCTGTTTACCGGCGACCCGCGCCGATTAGACACTCCCTCACCAAACGGGCATAATTTGTAACTATTTCAAACAGGCCAACCCGAAACTACACCCTTTAACATGTATGACGGTCGTTGTATACTCGGAATCATAATCGGGAAATTGGCTCGACAGGGTACCCCTCTCCCACCCCACTGCCTCCACCGTTGGAAACAAAAGGGGAAGAAATTCATTTATGACAGTTATAACTGGAAAGACAGAAACAAGAGAAATAAATTCACGCGACGTAACGCGAGATGGTAACGTGATCGCACGTAAGTTCCCGCGTGAAACCGTCTTTCCCGCGAAAAGTTTTCGTGACGTTACTTGTTTTCCGTGACGCGAAGACACGAAAGACACTGGTAACGAAAGAGAATCCAAACATGGCGACGGGATCTCGCAGTTTTGATAGGATTATAAACTTATTTTGGTGCCAATACCATGATTAGTATGGCATCTATGGTATCAGTTTCCTTTTGAAGCATATTTTCCTCGTGTTGGCTGGATTTGGGTGCAAGAAAAATGGCTGTGACGGCTACAGAACACTGAAATGAAGACCACCTTTGTGCTGATAACTGACAACCGCTTGGCAAATTATTCCACAATTTAACTGTTAGTAAAGGTAAGCTTAAAACCAAAAGCTGTTTTTTACGAAAATTAGTTTCTCTGCTGGTGTTTCTTCATTGCTATTGCCCAAGTAAGCACTGAAGTTGGTTTAATTTTATTTTGTTGAGCTTTTATAATTTATACAGCGGGAAAATTCAAATTCTTAGCACATCTCGCACGTGCCCGCCGTTGTTTTGAGCAAAATGTATGAGAGACTGGCCTTTGTTTGAGATTATAAGCTTACAAAACGAAATACCAACCTCTTAGGAATCCTCTCAGACAATATTAAAGGTGCTAGAAGTTGCAAAAAAGATAAAAGGTGCCAAAATGATGTTTTTTAAGACACAGAGGATTTCCATCTAGTTTGCATATTTTTTTATTTTGCACGTGGTAGCTTTGAACTTTTGTGAAACTCTTGTATTCCTTTATGGATTTCAAATCCACTATGAACATGAGCTATTTTGAATAATACTTTTTTTCTGTGTTCTGTGCTCATATCCCTTTGTGCAAAATGAAAAGACTTGACTAAATGGTAATTCTGGTCTTAAATTTATGAATCTTGTAACATCTAATTACCTGGAGTGAAAATCTCCGAGAAATCGTTCTGTTTGACTTTCAGAAACACTGGCTTGAATATCATCTGGTGTGGGGTGTTATTTTGCTTTTTATCAAGAATTGTCCCTAAAATTATTTAATTGGGTGGGAATTTAAAAAAAAAGTTGATGAATTTTTTTTTATACTCATCCCTGAATGAGATTAATCCATACTCAATGTAATCCCAGAGTTTCAAATTAATTGAAACATTTTAAGGCTGCTAATTTTCAGCATCAACTGAGGAAAATATTGCACTGATTTTCACTTATGTTGCTTGTTGTCTTCATCATGAATTAATAAACGCATGACTGATTTCCGGCGATTTTCCAAAAGCATTCTAGAATTTGCTGAGTTAGCATTACAATAACAATAAAATATATGTCACACTTTCACTCATTTCACATTAACGCAGCCATGCCGAGGGTAAGTGCTGAGTGCAAACGGAAAATCACTATGCTGAATGTCTTGTTTATGTTTAGCATAAACATAAATGAGACATATATTTTATTGTTATTATAGTGTTGGCTTGGAATATTCTAGCATGCTTCCGGAAAATAGCCAAAAAGCAATCACACGTTTTATTTATTCCTGATATACAGAAATGTACAATGGTATGGTGATTTGAGACAAAAGAAAAATATATTTCCAAAATTATCCCTGATGGCAAGTTATTTGGTTTTATGTAAAATGGGATATGGCATCATTTTGTTGCTATGGTAACACAGACCTTCATAAGACTTACCTAATTTGAAACTTTCATCTTTCTCTTGCATGCCAGTAACATTCAATTTTCTGTAGGATTGATAATGGTGCTGCTCTAGTCGCTCAAACTTGAATGGTGTCGTTACTCAAAAATCCAATCGTGCCACATTAAAAGGGTTATTTTGTGGGTAGCTGGTTTTGTATGGAGAAATTAACTAAAGGTTACTGACTTTCCCTATCAGTTAGAACTGCGAATCAAGGAAACAAATTTTAGCAACATACTTTATTGGATAAGAATGACGATTGGTCCGTCCTGTAAAATACTTGTGCGACAAGATACAATTACCAGGGGTGGTGAATGGTTAATCCAAGACTTTGTGAGAATGGGCAGAATAGCATTTTCCTTTACGCACAAGGGCTCCAAGACAATGAGCTAATCAGAACTCTGAGACCTCGTAGCCTTGCAAAAAAGGTTTAGACTCTGAGACAGTTTTGTGGAAAATAAATGAGGTTCTGAGATGCACGTAGTCGCAAAAAAAGGTAGCAATTGTAAAAGGGACAGGGAAGTAAAATGATTGCTTTGAATTTCAAACTGATAATACTATACTTTGAGGTCAGAAAATAATTTCCATCAACTGGTATATCTTTGGGTCTGAGAATTATTCCAAGAGATTTTTTGTTCTATTTTCTATTTTATGTACTTAGAATTCAACTTGATGTACACTTATGCATATGCTGCAATCTGATTGGCCGAAGTGTCATGTTATACTATGAGCCATTAGTGTGCAAAGGCTTTAGGCTGTCTACGAATTGACAAAGTCTCCCATACGTGTATTTCTGAAGTTTCAGGGGAACACACGCACACACAAAAAAGATATTAAGTCATAAAATTCTTGAGAAGGTGAACAGGAGGAGGTTTAACCGTACTTGAATTTAAAACCTTGAAATTGTGAAAAAGTTAACAAGTACTTGAACACAGCTGCCAAGTTGAAAACACAGTGGACCATTTTGATGATGTGACACAATTGAAAGCAAATGCTCCTCCCCTGGTTGACATTTCTTTGAAAAAACTGGCAAGTTCATTTGAAACATCGCATTTTACTAAATTTGGTAGTTGAGTACAATGTAAGAGTGCTTGTTGGTGAGAACCAAAGAAGATTACAAAAATGTGGCCACAAGGACAAAAAAAACTGGTAGTGTTTCGTAATTTGACAAAAGAGACTTCAGACACAGCTTTCCAGTGTTTACAATAATATTTCCTTTTTATGTTATCATCTTGTGAATCTTCATTTATGAACATTGAAGAAACTTGCACAAACATAAAACTTCATGATCACCTTTTAATATACACCACTCTAGCCCAGAGATGACACATGTGTAAAGGTTTCTTATCTCTAACAAATGCTTTTTGGGCTTCAATGTCACACCCTTCATTGTAAAATTCCCTTTCTTTAATGCAACATGGAATTTACAGGTTCTGCCTAATTTGCATGATTGTATGTTTATTTATCTGGGTATTAATGGCCTCTTAGAGACAACAGATATAGTTACTGTAATAATTTGGTGTCGAAAAAAAAATGTTATTGTTTGGTTGAGGAGAATCACAGACAATGTATAGGGTTTCACAGGGAAGGTTTGGATATTTTATGGAATCATTATGGTCTGTTGTTTGTACGTCAGAGCGTAGACTACAGAAAATGTGGTGAATTAGTAGTGAATTATGGGGAACATTTGGTGTGAAGTCATGGGTGAACAGGAGAGGGATGTGCTATTTTTAACAGTGATTGCTTGACTTCAGATGATAAAAAAAATGTATTGTGTATAATTTTCTTTTTTTGTCAAGCCACTTGAGGAAGGCTGGATCAATGTGGATGAACAAGTCATTAGGAAAAGAAGACAAGGAAAGAAGGAAGGGAGGATATTTGAGACTGAAGGGGTGAAGAGACAGATCTAGAGTGAAAAAAGAAAGACATGGGACTGATGTACATGTATATGGCAACAGTTCCAACTGGAAGAAACCAAATCAGTCACCTTGCCTGCTGACCAGGTAAATACTAAACTGGAAAATGCTACATGTAGGAAATTGATTATCTCATCTGAATTTTCAAGCACGGGTGGGGGTTATTGAGAGGCTCAGATTCTGCCAATAATTTATATGCTGTTACATAAGAAAGAATAACAGCTATACCTCTCCCAGTTAAATCAGTCCTGGATCCTAAAGAGGTGTCTCGTAAATGGGCCAGAACAAGAAAGCTCAACACAAAACTATGAGATGTCTGAAATTACGAGATGCCTGAAAAATGTTTAGTTTGTGAATCATTGTTGAGATGTTCTATATTTAATGGTAATTGGTTGACTTGAGATGTTGAATGTATACATGTACAATTTTCTGTTTTATCTTTTGGCAGGCCACTCAAGAAAGAGCTGGATTGATGTAGATTAATAAGTCATTAGGAAAAGAAGATAAGGAAAGAAGGTGGACAGGAAGTGGATGCTAAAGACTTAAATGGTGAAGAGACAGACCCAAAAAAAAAAAAAACAGTTGCAACTGGAAGAAACTAAATCTGTCACCTTGGCTAACCAGGTAAATACTACTGGATTATCTCATCTGATGTCAGATCTTTAAAACACTGGGTCTTGGGTTCAAATCTCAAAGTTTCAAACAAGTGATTAGGGCAGGGTATCAGAGAGTGATTTAAATATGGACGTACAGTTGCTACTGGAAGAAGCAAATCCAGTCACATTGACTGACCAGGTAAATACTGTACAATGCTTGGATAATGCAACTTGTCAGCTTTTCAGTAAAAGACCATTGAGGTATTAAAGGTGGAAGTAGGGGAGAGATGTGTTGCAGGTGCAAACAGGGAAAGGTTAGGGTAGGCAAAAATTGGAGGAACAGGGGTAGGGAATGCCTGCTACATGTATAAGAACTAGGCTTTTCACCTAACGTCTACCAAATTCCATATAATTTGATTTTATAGACTGTCAGTGACTGTCAATACTGTATGTTCTTCAATAAGAAAAAACTGGCATTGTAAATTCCTATAGGAAAGCCTAAATCTTACTTTAAATCTAATTCTAAATCTAATTCTAATTCTAATCTAATTTTTCGTTTTCAAATATTTTGTTCTCAGAAATATTAGCTTGTCAAGCTACTCTGAAATTCGAGCTTAAATAAAGCTTATGTATGTATGTATGCTTGCAAGATTTAAATCTCTCAATTGAAAGCACTTGTTAATATGTCTGTGTTTTAAGCCGTCATGGCTATTTTTTGATGAGATAATATGCAACTAACGATTAATTTAAAAAAATACTCATTACAATTAAAACTACTCTGAAGTTAGATCTTTAAAACACTGGGTCTTCGGTTCAGAAAAAAAAAAAACCACACTATTCACTGTGTGTATCAGCCTATCAGAATTTTGCACCTGCCAGCAGGGGCAATAATTAAGACTTCACTGAATTAAAACTACTCTGTTAAAACTACTCTGAAGTCAGATCTTTAAAACACTGGGTCGTGGGTTCAGAAAAAAAATACTCAGTGTGTATCAGCCTATCAGAATTGTGCACCCACCAGCAGTGGCAGAAGAATCAGAAAAAAAAGGGGTTCTTATACATGTATCAGGCATTCCTCCTTGCCTACCCCATTTTATACTGCAGCAAGTCAGACTTCTTTGTGCAGAGAAACAAACTGGCAAAGGTAACAAAAAATTATAATGTGGAGATTGCATTTGAAGTTGGAATGATCAATCAGGCTTAAAAGTAGTTTGTAACATCTGGTGCTGATTGTTGAAAAGTCAATAAACAGAAACCTTTGAGTTCTTCAGGTTCACCTTTGGGAAAGTGCCTTGTTCTAAAATTCTGTTAGTTGTATAAATTATGTACACAGAACTTTACAGTGCTACAGTGTAAGTGCCTTACCATTGCCACCTAGGAAAATTTCCTATTAGTTTTTGACATCTGTTTGACAACTTCTGATGGCCTCCATTTCAAAAGGCCGATCAAACTGCGACAACTTGCCCACTGGTTTCAGATGTTTGCAGCTTGAGAAATTCCCACAAGAGTGAATGGTCAATTTGACAATTTAACATCTTGGTCCTCAACAGTTCCCATGTTTTGATTGGCTGGTTAAAAATACAGCAATTAAATGTTATGAAAAAGTTGTCACAAAGATGTCAAAATCAAGTAATCAAAAAATTTCACTGTGCAAGGTCATAATCAAGAATCTTTTCTCGATGTGTCATTTCATAGTCAACAATGGATGGACAGTAGGCATACCTGGAAAGACAGTGGACAAACCTGGATGGATAGTGGGCAAACCCAAAACATTCAAACTTGACCAATCAGGTAAATACATGTAAATGTACACAGTTACTTTGGATCGTGTGTCAGGTTGTAATCAAGGATCTTTTCTGAATGTCTCATTTCATTGTACATAGTCAACAATGGATGGACAGTAGTCTGACAAGTTTGGACAGACTATGGACAAACCTGGATGGGAAGTGGTTGTGTTTAACTAAGTTATCAGTCTGACCAAGGCAGTCATTTAAACTAGTACACATGTAATTAGTGAATGAAATTAAATATTAAAGTAATTTATATTTTATATGATGACTTGTAATCCCAGTGTCACTGTTAAACAAACTGAGAGTTAAAACCAAAAAAACTGGTAAAAAATATCTGTTGTCCAAACCTTTAGATTGGATCCCACAATAACTCATCATTTGGCTTGTTTTGTCATAGGATGCTAGACAGCAGTGATCATCACAAGACAGCATGGACTTGGAGAGACAAGAAAATGCAGTTAATGGGTAACACACCTGGAGACACAAATTGAAGAGTATGCTTAAGGATTGGTTGCCAAGACAAGACAACAAGATGGTTTATTATTAGTAGTTTGTGTGTTTAATTGTGCCGCTATTTGGCCCAGCCTGGGAGGCCTTTGAACGCGGGGTACAGCTGGCCCAGGGTTTTCCTCCTAGTGCAAGTGGACGTAGAGGGAGGTTTTTCACCCAGCTGTTGTTCCACAACCCCCGTTCAGATTAGTTGATTATTTCTTTAGCTTGATAGTCGTCTACTATATTTTCATAATAGACTCTTGGCTAACACCTTGCTTTAGTTTGGAGTAAGTCAACCTGATTGACGCTGACTTCACTACAACTTACTGAAACACACAACTCTCAGCGGATACCAACAACTTGTTGCCTCTTTCACTCAGCAACTTCCAACAGAACTGGCAACACAAACATGACTAACAATAGATGGATTTAAAATGAGAACATCAGACAACAAGACCTTACAAATCACTTATTCATGGCTTCAACAAACCAAACAACAAACTATAACTTCAAACAAAACCAACACAAACTTGACCTAACAATATAATTTATGGACTAAAACTATAGACAACATCCGACACTGAAAACTGCTTAAACTGTACAGTTAACTTGTACATGTATTTATAGTTTTAACAAACAAACCAACAAACTGAAACTTCAAACAGAACCAACACAAACCTGACTATAACTCTAATAGATGGATTGAAACTGAGATCTCAAACCATCAACTGCATTACAGATGACATATTCATGACCTCAACAAAGCAACCAACAAACTTTGAATTAACCTAAAACAGAACCAGCAAAAACTTGACTGTCTAACAATAGATGGATTAAAACTACACAGCAACTGACACTGACAACTTTACACCCTACAAGAATTATGACCTATTCACAACCTCAACAAACCATTTACCAACAAACTTTTAATTAGCTGTAGACAAAACCAACGCAAATTTGACAAACATTTTACAATGTAGATGGATTGAGCTGACTATATACATGCATGCAACATCTGACACTGACAACTACTTACACATGAATATTGACTGATCATGATCTCAACAAACCTACAGTGTAAATCTGCACCTGACTGTAGCACTTCAGTGCAGAATACTGCCAGAATACTACGGACTAAGATTCTGACTTAACCATGATCACCAAAACATAACAGACTACAGAAACTGCACAAGCCACGTACCAATGCAAAGATTAGCATTGAGTCAGATAATATTATTATTATTATATGTAGATGTGTGTGCCACCATTGTTCAAACAAGTGCCTTTTTTGAAAAAAAAAACCACCCTAGCTGTCTCTGCATGGGATTAATTGGTTCATTGATTGGAAGAAGAGATCTCTGTTACTGTATGTAGTTTTCACCCCAGGTTGCTTTATAGATTAAATTGATTTGAAATAAATTATTCAAGATGTTGTTTGTTTCATGATGTGGTCCCTTGGGATGTAGATTGCAATGCTTTTACTCTTACTGCTGGTCTACATAGCCTTCATCCGGCAATGAGGGCTAGCAGGAAGTAGTCAAATATCGCAATCTGCATTCCGAGGGAATACATCGTAGGACAGACAATAACCCACATTACATTGACCAGCCACCATCTCTTTCATGACCAATTTTATTTATTTTTGGACACATATTATTGAGAGAACTTCATGCTGCAGCAAAGATCTCTGACTCCAATCAATAAACCAGTTAATCATGAAACCCATTCCATTTGGCTAGTTTGAATCCATTGAACGGTAAATTTTACTCTTGCAGTTGTTTGTTCCATTTGAGTTCGGGTTGAAAGTTCAAGCACAAGATTCCCTTGAGCATTTTTTTTCTTTTTTTCATCCTTTGCTTAGATGTGTGAGGTACAGTTTCTCCTACAGTCTCAGGTGAATTTTAAAATTGTTTAGAAAAGTTGACCAAAAGTTGCAAAACAATTTCAAAAATTAATCATAAAGAAACAAACCAGTATAACGCATATCAATTTAAAAGCCATAATATATATCAGCATAGAAATTCTCTTATCTTGTCAGACTCCACATCTTTCCAATAGTTACTGATTGATCATTACTGATTGTGAAGACAAATTTTCTTGTGATGCATGATCATTTGGTCAGTTCTCATTATGTCTGGTTCTGTCTGTGAGGAGAAGCTAGTTGCTGATCATTTCTGGGGTTTAAAGGATTAAACAAAGATTAACAACAACAGATAATGTTCAACTAAATTTCAAGAGTTTATTTCTTCAATTCCAAAATTCATACATGTAGTATTTACAAAACACTAGAACACATATGACTTACAATTAAATCATTTCCTTTGAGGTTTTGCATTGAACAAAATTACACTTAAAGAAAAATGCATGTCTCAAATTTCAAAATTTCCACATTAATGGCACTGAACAAAGTATTGAAAACAAACAGCATTAGCGAGGTTAATGGTAACTGCTACATGTAAGCAACTTTGATCTTTTAGGCACATGCTAAGTTTTCGTTCTTACCTAATTTTGAGAGTACAGGGCCTTAGCACAGTCAGCACATGTTCAGGACACCCAGTTTTTCACCATCCTGGTTTTGCCATGGAGTTTACTATCAATGATTGGGAAAACTCTCAGAATTTAGTCAGCAAATTCTTCAATGCTCAAGGGAAACTTGCTAAATAATTACTTGTCATGTACATGTAGTGTATTTCATTAGAATCAATATTTAACTAATGAACTCTAACAACAATCAACATCATGCTGCCATGCAAACTTGTTACCTACTGTAGCTTTCATGTATTTTAAAATAATGTTTGTTATTAATATGGTTTGTTACAATTTGTATTTAGTTTATAAGCCGTTGACTCGTTGCTTTTGAATAGCAGGCAGTGATTCAAAAATAATTTCCTTTCTCAAATGTTTTTTTTTTTTCTATTTTGTAATTAAGTGCCTGGCAACTTGATGGTGGCTGTTTAATTCATAAACAAGGGAAGCATTTAATATTATAAATAGATGATCTCAAGATAGTCAGACAAATATTTTTCATTTTCAATTTATATCAGTTTGGATAAGAATTATTTCATCTCCAAAATTTGGCCTGGGTGCACAGTTCCCATTTTGCATTCCATGTTCAGGGACACAAAATCATATCTATTTACTATGAGGCTACCACAAAATTTAGCAGCTTTGTCATGGCAATGTTTTCACTTTTTCCTAGTTTTTAACACTATAGTTATACCAGTAATTATAACTGCTTCCTTTGTTTACATTAGTTTAATTTACTCAGTATTCATACTAAGTAGATCTGCAAGCTCATTAGCCCAAATTGAAATTATACAAGCAAAAAATTAGTACTTATTTTCAAGTGCAACAAAACTTGCAACCACTAGCTAGGTGCGATGATAGTCTTATCGTGTCCACTCCACCATATTTACCTTTTTGACTGAACTGATTACTTTCAAGACTTGCCAAAATGTTCATTAATTTGCAAATGTATATGCCTAAAGCGACAAAATATGACACTACTTGATTGCAGAAAAGTTTGAGCAGCAGTGTCACTGAAGAATTAACCATTTTTTGTCAATTAGGATCTTTTTTTAGAATTTAGCTATTGTTTTTTCGAAGTCTCATTAATTTTTCATTTCATTTCAATTTCTCAATTTTTGATTCAATTATTCCTGGATAATGGCAATATTGATATTAAGATTAGACAAAGTACATGTAAGATCAGCAGTCTGCATTTTTAACTTTAGCTATATTGCTTTTTCTTTTGTTTTCCTGTTGTTTTATTTTAATTTACAAACAGCATCTTGATGCTTTCACATAATTATAGTACGTATAAATAAACCTTTTTGCCAAGCCTCATAAAAAATGATCACAGCGTTATCGGTAATCAGATTACTTTCATAATGCAGACTGTTGATGAGCATTATTTTATTTTAATTTCATTGGCACAGATTGCTTGGTTCTTTCTTGGTGTTGCAAGTCATCATATTTTGAAGGCTCCTTTAGGCCTCCTTTAAACTTTTTCTTTGCTTAATTTCCTCTACAAAATTTTAGGGATTTTTTTCTGATTTCTTTTTTAAGCTTGAAGGCATTTTTTTTACTTGCCACCCTAAACACACACGCTCATAAATCTTGTTTCTTTTTTTCTGGGCATGTATCACCAAGAAACAGCCATTTTTTTCTTTATTAGTTTAGTTATAATGTGCTTGCAAGTATCTACTAACTAAGCTGTTACAGTAGCTTCTTATTTAATTCCAGGACAGAAGGTGGCACACACATCAAGACCAAAGATTGGTCATATTTAAATCTAGCCAATCACGTCCCTGCTGGGTTGTGGAAGCTCTGCCTCTGAGAAGGTGTGTGTTTCTGATATCCTCTGAAATATTCCAACTGAGAAATCCTGGGAAACTTTATCTGATCCTGTAATTCAAACCGGGGATAGTTGAGCACTTGGAAGAGTTGGCCGTTTGTTCTCAAGTGGAGTGGACAGTGTGAAGGAAGGTGAGAGTTTGCTTTTTATGTCTTTAAGGTTTCACATGATTTGTCACAATACCACACCATCAATTTCGGCCCTGCAAGATGCTTGTTTGAAGTCAATGTATCAGGAAATGTTCTACAACCAGGGACGTAAAGCAGGAGTGCTGAATTGTGGAGCTCAAGGAAGGTGCATCTCTAGAGAAAGCATAGACATAGGAGATCACTGAATTTCATCAGTCTGACCTGATTGGATTTTTACAAATGACATCAAATTGAGCTGAGTCAGTGGGGGTCTCTCTGATTGAGTTGCTACTGGGTCAGGTTTTCTTTCTTTTCTAGGTTCATTTAATAAACTTAAACTTAAAAATACTAAAATAAAATCCTATAGGCTTGATTATAAACAAAACACATCTTTTTGAAAAACAATTCTTACTAAGCATTTTCCTAAATTTTAATTCTCCCTTCTAAGAAATTTCAAACAACTAAATTATTTTCATTCCCTGTTTTCATTTTCTTTTAACTTATAACATAACTTTCTCGCTTTGGCGGTTTGTTTTCCCATTACAGGCCATGTGATATATTCTCTAGAGAATTGTTCTTTTATCCATCTTAAAATTATTTATTCATATGGACACGACTATTTAAAAATTTGAAAGGAAGAATTTTCAAGAGTACCATCACATGGTCTGAAATGGGGCAACAAACTGCCCAGTGGAAAAAGGTCTATTCTCTAATTTTCCAAAAATTACTATCATTAGGTTGACACTCCACAAACTTGGGGGAGTCTAAGCACCAGCTTTTGGTACCTGGGTCTCTGGGATTGCCTTGGTAACCAACATGAGCTGTGATTGGGTCAATGGTCCCCTTGGTAACAAAGCAATCACAGCTCATGCTAGTTAACAAAGCAATCTGAGAAATCAGTGTGCTGACAGCTTGTGCCTAGTCTTCCTTAAGTGTCTGTATTGTTTAATAGTAATTCTTATTTGTCAATTGGCAATTTCTTAGAAGCTAAATATGTAATTGGTGTTTGAGGAATAATTCTTCATCAGTAGGCTGTTTAACTGTTAAGTAAATCGGAGACATACCATTTAACAGTTAGTTAGTCTTTTGATGAAGGGTAATTCTGGAACATTTTGCATTGATCATTATTTTAAGCATTTTAGTTACCGGTAATTTAATTTCTAACCAACCTAAATAATCAAACAGGAATTCAAAAATTTAATACAGATATAAATTAAATCACTATAGCATTTCTTTATTCAAACTGAAATTTATTATTTTTGTAACGACACTAAAACTTCATAATTATAAACATTTTAAGGGAAAAAATTAAAAAAATGAACATTTTGAGGGGGTTATACTTTTCTAGGTAGGCTCGATTTTTTCGTGGGTTTTTTCTTTTCCACTAAAATTCACTAAAATGCAGTTCCTCGTTTGTCACGCAATGTTCCTCTACAAAGTAAAGAGAGACATTGCGTGAGCAGGGAAGTCAGAGATGCGAAGGACGCTGCAATCTCTCGTAATGGGAATTTTTCATTAACAAACAAAAATATTTTAAACTTCTACAATGGAAATTAACGAGTGAAGTTGGATTTTGAAACCATTTCAAGTCTAAACTTAGCCAAATTAAGAAAGAAAAGAAGTCGCGACCAAATTTATTAGTCAACAATTTTCCAGTTTTAAATCTTTGCGCGAATAAATATTTAGTTTAAACACAACAGAACTTAAGCACATAGACTGACACTGTTAGCAGCGATTCGGCCTAAACCTCAAGCATGTTTTAGTTTTCAAGTAACAACAAGACCCGCTCAGTTTCGTTTGTTAATTGCTCGTTTCAGATCACGGATGTTCTCAGGAGAATTGTCTCTGTGATTAGTCATTCATTTGCACGGCAATTTGATTTGCTTATAAAAAAAAAAAACAACTCTCCATGGTTACGTCACGTGATATGAAATACGGCAAGAAACAAACAAGCTGAATAAGCATAATTAACTAAAACTTTTTGCAATATTTTTATTTTTAAAACATATATCGGCCAATTTCTTTCATCCAAATTAAAGAAAGTTACCCGACATCGGTAGCTTCACAGATGAAAGACTTTTAGTGACTTGTGCTCTTTGGTGAAGTTTGTGGAATGACGGTCGGTCGGAGGTTTGGTCGGAGGTCAGACTGGCGGATTCTGTGTTCAAATCTTTCTTTGCTTTCAACGGTGATGCACTGAAATTGAGCGCCACACTTTAGCGCTTCGGTTTTTCTTGTCCAGGTTGCAGACATTTCCAACTTAAATGGGTTTCCATCCAAAATATTCCGGGAGGGCGAGCTTATCGGCAAATTATTTTTTTCGATACATTGACTCGCGGATTAGCATCTTGAATCAACTTTCGAATTTGGCATGCGTATTAATTTTTTTTAAACTCATTAATTCCAAAATTACTAGAGTGTGGCATTGTGACAAATTAAGACTGAGACCCTGGAGGCATGGGAAGCAAACTCTCACTTTCCTTTACGCTGTCTACCCCACTTGAGAGCAAACGGTCAACTCTTCCAGGTGTTCAACTGTTCCCGGCACGGGTAAAGGAATCAGATAAAACAGACCAGGATTTCAAAGTTGGAATATTAAATGAGGATAAAAGAAACAACGCTGACTAGTGAAGGCAGAGTGGAAGCAGCCTAAACAACAGGGACACGATTGGCTAGATTACTTTTTTTATTTTTATTTTTTAACTTTAAGTCATGGACAAGGAAGACAATTTTTATTTCAATAAAATTTTGTTATCTTTTCCCCTTGTTTTATTTTGCAATCCAACCGTTTGAGTGAACCAGATGAACTCTCTAAAATAAGCCAAGTTCTGGAGAAGTCTTAAGAAAACTTAGCAGTACGATTGACACTTAGTTTTAGTAAACAGCTCGTTTCTCATGTCAATGTATGTCACTGATACGTCTGTTCAGCATTTCAAAACGCACAAAATATATATTTTGTTATCAAGCATGCAAACCCTCACGTAAGGGTCGTCACGTAAAGTGACAAGCGTGACAAGATGTCGCGTCGTGTTGCGTGACGATCCTAAGTGCCAGGTTGTTTTCCTATTAAATTTTGATCGTATCTGTGGCGCACATTGTAACAGAAACAAACCGTTTACTAAAACCAGTCTGGAATCGTACCGCTTAGTTTTAATAAGACCTCAGTTACTGTAAACATAACTGTATTAGTCCTAAGCTGGACACATCAATTCTCCTTACTAATTGCCCAAAGTGTTTTGATCCTAGTTTTCGGAATTTGGTGGTATATCAAGACAATATCCCGAGCTGATAATTTTCTTTATTCCAGTCACCTGTCTGCTTGGAAATGTATTGATACTACAAGGAGAAATAATATGTCCATCAATCTTGGGACTGGCTCAGAGTACGTTTTTCAAAACCCTCAACTAAAATTCCATTGTGGGGCTCGTTTCCAAATAAATCGGCAGTAAACCCGAGGAAAATTCGAAGCCGGATACGAAATGAATACTTTTGGTGCTTGTCTTGCTTAAATTTGCTGCCAAGAAAAAGCGCGAAGGTCCCGAAAGCATATCAAATGATCAACCGAAATAAATCTGCTCTAGCCACAGCGTGCCATTTAACGCCCAAATTTCTGCGCGTAATTTTCATTCCATAATTTCCAAACTGGGAAGCATCACGAAATTCATTCGAGATTGCAGCAAAATTGTTGTCAAAGTTACAATTCTAATTTGTGAAAACAAATTGGGCTTGAAAATCCTAAGAACAAAAATATGCAAATTTCTGCATGCTGTTTGCACGCATCATATTAAATATTTACATTAATATTTTTGAAAGATCAAAACAATATTTTAAACTTTAGTTCTGCAATCAGTTGCTCTTTAAATTGTCGTTTTCTCTACGGTTTAAAAACAATTCTCAAACTGCTAAAAAAAAATTTGAAAGAACTGTCCTTCTTCTAACTTTGCAGTTGCTTGGAAAAATTGTAACTGACAGAGTGTGCTTTAGCTGAAGTTTTGAACTCCCAAGACAAATAGTTAGATACATGTGCCTCAGTCTTGTCTTGCATGACATTACGTTCGTTTAGTACACAAGCCAAATCAGTCACGTCTTTAGGAAATGAGATTTAATGACCTGGTTCTTTTTGACTCAACAAGCATCTGTTGCCGAATTTAACGAAACTCAACCAAACAGTGGCCAAGAAACAAGGAACTGTTTTGAAAACGTACCCATCAATGTTTACAGTTGAATGAAATACAGTCAAACCACCCACAGGTGACCTGTTATGAATTTTGCAAAACCAATGGACTGCTTATAAAAGTTTAGTAATTCGGCTGCACGAGACAATTCTTAGACTTGTTTATCAGACTCGAGATGGTCAATTTTCACAAAGTGGTCACTTAGAGAGGTTCGACTGTGTTTGATATGTCAGACATGCAGTGTACTGTACCAAGATCACATGAATAAACAGAGGCTCTCTATAAAACTGAAGTTAAAATCAAGTGTGTAACTTAGTTTGCCAATCAGTCTGTTTGTCTAAATTGTTCTGTCTGTCTGTCTGTCTGTCTGTCAGTCAGTCTCTCATTCTGACTCACATGGCTGTCGGTTAGTTTGTTTGTTCAGTTGCCCATCTGTCAGCAGGTTCTTACATCCCCGTTTCTGTTAATCGATCAGTCAATCAGTATGATAACAAAAGGTTCCAATTTGGTCTTAAGCACTTGATCAGTCACTCAGTCAGTCCGTTCATCCATCCACCAGCTGGTATTTCAGTCAATCAATCAATCAATCAATCAATCGGAGAATCAATCAGCCAGTCAGTCAGCCAATCAGTCAGCCAATCAATCAGTCAATCAGTCAGTCAGTCAGTCAGTCAATCAACCAGAGAATTAACCAGCCAGTCAGTCTGGCACTCAGGCAGTCAGTCGGTCAGTCAATCAATTAATTAGACAATTGATCATCAAGGAGGCAGGCAGTCAATCAGTCAGTGAGTACGTCAGTCAGTCAGATCAGTCTGTCTATCAGTTAGTCAGTTGGCCAGTCAGTCTGTCAATCACAGCCAGTCAATCATTTAGTCAGTTCATCTGCCCATCAGTCAGTTAGTTAGGCAGTCAGTCAGTTAGTTAGGCAGTCAGTCAGTTAAACAATCCATCAGTCAGTCAGTCAGTCAGTCAGTCAGTCAGTCTGTCTGTGAGTCCAGTCAGTCAGCCAGTCAACCAGTCAGTCAGCCTGTTTGACAGTCAGTTAGCCAATCAGCCAGTCAGTAAACTGGGCAATCCACCAGTCAGTCAATCAATCAGGCAATTGGCAATTGGTTCAAAATTGGTCTTCAGCACTTGATCAGTCACTCAGTCAGTCCGTTCATCCATTCACCAGCCGGTATTTCAGTCAATCAATCAATCAATCAATCAGTCAATCAATCAATCAATCAATCAATTAATCAATCAATCAATCAATCAATCAATTGGAGAATCAATCAGCCAGTCAGTCAGCCAATCAGTTAGTCAATCAGTCAGCCAGTCAGTCAGCCAATCAGTCAGCCAATCAATCAGTCAGTCAGTAAATCAACCAGAGAATTAACCAGCCAGTCAGTCTGGCACTCAGGCAGTCAGTCGGTCAGTCAATCAATTAATTAGACAATTGATCATCAAGGAGGCAGGCAGTCAATCAGTCAGTGAGTAGGTCAGTCAGTCAGATCAGTCTGTCTGTCTGTCAATCAGTCACTCAGTTGGCCAGTCAGTCTGTCAATCACAGTCAGTCAATCATTTAGTCAAACCACCTGCCCGTCAGTCAGTTAGTTAGGCAGTCAGTCAGTTAAACAATCCATCAGTCAGTCAGTCTGTCAGTCCAGTCAGTCAGCCTGTCTGGCAGTCAGTTAGCTAATCAGCCAGTCAGTAAATTAGACAATCCATCAGTCAGTCAATCAATCAGGCAATTGACCAGTCAGTCCATGTCTAAGTCAATTAATCATTCAGTCAGTCAGTTGGTTAGTCAGTGCTTACTTCCATTCTTCCATCCATCTGTCAGTCTGTTAGTCAGTCAGTACGTCCGTCCATTCCTCTGTCCATCAGTCTGTCAATCAGTCAGTCAATCAATCAGGCAAATGATCAGTCAGTTAACTAGTCTGTTGGCCGAGTAGGACTTTTGAAGATGGCTACAGAATATTTTAACAATTATCTGATTTAAAATTAATTCAAAACAGTATTGTTAAAAAAAGTGTTATTTGAGAGCTCTTCAGTCTATTCATTGTACAAATCAACCATGGCAGAATAGATTGCATGACTGAATTCAATTTCTCAATGTTGAACTTGGCTTATTCAAGAGCTTTGTTGACCTGGTTCACCCAAAAGCTGGATTGCAAAACAAATTATGCAACCCTTCTAAAGATAACTGCTTCATGCTTTGGTCCACTTTGTCACTGATGGCATCTGATCTGGAAAAGAAAGATTAAAATTAATACCTTGCTTAAGAGCCAAGTTAAAAATATTACAAGAAAACTTATTACCAATTACTAAACAATTCACAGATTTTAAAGCTATTTTAAACCTGATTTTGTCATAGTTTTCATGATCTTTCTGGACAGGGGTAAAATACATGTAGCTTTAAAATAGGGTCCCTACACAGTCAAACCTGTATTAGGCACACACCCTTAGGGCCTGTGCTGGTGTCTGCTTAATACAGGGTGTTTGTTGAAAACAGGTTCCTTCAGAATTTGTCTTAAAAAGCTTTAATAGCTTTAATAGGGTCATATTAATATTCATCAGTATTTAAAGACTTTTTAAAGGGTCAAATAGCATTCTCGCGAATGGTTGATAACCCTGAAATACCACATTTCCATAAGCAATAACAAGTTATGAAGTAAAGCCATTTAAGTATACAGTAACAGTATTTATATTGATTGAGTTATGTCAAGGTTCACAAAATCAAACAAGACCAAAAGTTCTGCAAAAACAAAACCGAATAATAATAAACAACCCTCCAAGTTGCAACCATTTTAGTCGCCATGGCAACTAGAATTTTGGAGACTAACTTGCAATGGGAGTCGCCAGCCCGGCGACTAAAATCAACATCATCAAATCAAGATTGAGAGCTTACGTGGACTATCATCCAGACCAAAAAAACAATACACTGAGCATTATAAATTCACTTGTAAAAATAAGTTCTTTGAACATCTTAACCTACTGAAATTGACAATAAAAAAAAATGAAATGTTTTAATAATTCCAAGAGTGCATCATTACTGTACAGCACTGCAAATGATCCCCGACCGCAAATGATCCCCAAATTGGACCGCAAATGATCTCAAACCTCAAATTATCCCCAATGTAGACCACAAATGATCCCGCTGGAAAACAAGGAATGGCATGGAGTTTGCTTCCATGTTTTTATTTATTCATTTTATTTTCATCAACCAAACGATAAATGTAAAGAAAAGATACCAACAATGTAAACTACAATTTAAATATAATTCTCATGATAAATAATTCCATCTCATTTTCTCTCGACAATTCTTCCGAAAAAAATCAGAGAGGGAAAAAAAGGTCGTAGACAGCGATACCATTTCTCAATTGGCTCAATCTACAACAATGATAGCTTAATGCTACCATGACGAAGAAATACACAACTTGTATACATTTGTGTTAATACCACCAGTAAGAGCAATTGAGACATATTCATGATATTCATGATGCAATGCATGATTTTCAGCCCATAATTGGACAAGTAGAGTTTGCTCAGCTTGCGTTTGTGCTGTTGCTTGCGCCACTTGTGATCAAAGAAGATTGTCTTGCTGAAGCTATCGCTTCAAATTGCTGATCCAGGGTACGAGTCATAAGAATCTGAATAAAAATGCCGCTCATATTCCTCGTTTGCCTTGAAATAACTGTAAAAAACGTCAGATGGACCAGATAAAAAATGATTTTGTCCTGCCATAACATGCGCCAAACTGGACTAGCTGTCAAAGTTATTTTCTTGCCCTAATTTTATCCAGACATGTTTTAAAAAATATGACAGTTAAATGGTTAAAAAACAAAATTGCTTGCTTTGCCAAAATTTGGAAGCCTCTGAGGCAGCACTTCGGCTTCTTTGAAGATTGGGGAAAATTTGGCAATCCACAAAAAATTGGCAAGTGTTTTAAACTGGGGGTCACACTTATTTTATGCTACGTGTTGACAGATTTATTACTTATAAAAACAAAATTGGCTCTAGTGCAACCCAGACCTATTTGATTAAATTAATCAAGAATTATTATTAATCAGTAAGCTTACCTGGATAACTGCTACATGCTGATTGCAGAGGCCATGAACCACTCGGTTTTCTGTTAAAATCTCATCTGGAAAACAAGATTAATGTCAGTGTTAAGTTGAAACCAAGACAACATCTCTTCAACGTTTTCCAACTGCATACAAACTTTGCATTTCAAGCACTTTACCTATACTGATATAGGAAAATTTAAAGGGAGCATGCTCCCAACACAGAGGCATATATATCTAGATGTCACTGCCATCCTCCCACACATGTAAAAGTAGGAAAGGTTTTTTTGTGGGGGTTTTCTAGCTCCACAAACCATTGATAAAGTCTTGACTACAGAGCAGAGTTTGTCTAATTTACCACTTGTATGCATACAATGAACAAGAGAATTTTGATTTCATCATTTCAAATAAAAGTTGTTTCTTCCTTGTAAACAGTATTTCCAATCTCTTTGTATAATTAGTTCCAATCTCTGTTGCTATTGGTTCACACTTAGCGTGGCTCTAATACATTATTGGTGCACTTGAGAGTTTGGAGAGCACATGAAAAGCTGGAAGAGACCCTTTTCACGGTTTCTGATGCCATCTTGCTTTGGGGGCAAACACAGCAAAAATTACTGTAAATGTATCCATGGGACAACTTAAAAGTTTGATGCCCAATGAATTGAGAGTGATTGATGGACATTCTGAGTATATTATGAGTTACAAGAAAAAGATACATGTACCCAGCAGAAGGTTTTTTTGACCAAATTTGAAGATCTGTAGATTTGCTGTGATACAAGGAATTGCACTTTTAATATTCCATAGAAATGTCTCTAAATTTTCCCACCAATTGTTACTTGCTTTTACAAACAAATGTATGGAAAAATGAAAACCTTAATTGTGGCTTTTCTAGCTAGGCTATTTCCCTCAAATGCTCTCAGTATCAGTTGTTAGACATTAGATTCTCCATTTTTCCCTATACATTTACTGAAACATGAGAAGCTTTGCCCACGAAAAAGATCTATGCAAATTAGGTAATAATAAGTAATGCATGTTTTGATTCCACACATGGCCTATTATTAATTGTAACTGAAGATCAAAGTTCCCAATTTTTGTACAATCGAGGTGTTGGTTGTAATATTTGCAGCAACAAATAATGACACTAATTTAGTTACAAAGCCCATGCAGCACCATTATTTTTATCACGTGGGTCGCAGTTTTGTATATTGTCACATTTCAATGAAATGGCCATAATAATATTTACTAAAGGAGCAGGTCACTCCAAAAAGGTTACATTTTTGTCTTCACCTATAGCAAGTAAACATTCAGCTTTTTCACCCACTGAAGTTTAAAGGGGCAGTATCACTAGAGGTCTTCTAAGGTTTTTGTGCAAACTATACTAAAATTATAAAGGTGTACCCACTGACACCTTAAAACGACAAAAAAAAGGCAAAAACTCAATCGCTAAGAGATCAATGATTTTTAGTGATTTTCCTCCAAGTAACATTGTCAAACTCGAAAATGTTGGCCCGATATTTTCAAGGTTTAGACCACTTTTTTCCTACTCATCCGTTGCCATAACAGTTGTAAACAACTTTCGTGACTAGTACGGTGCATTTTAGCAAGGTTAGGCAACTACTAGTGGATTTCCAATTAATACCAACACCTTCATTGGACTTTTAAGTAGCACTAAATCTTGGTGAGACTGCCCCTTAAGTGCCTGCTATCCTGAAGAAATTCATCTCAAAAGAAGCGACTTCGGAGGACACCATTTTGAACTGTACTTGGCAGCCAGGCCGTGTTTATGTGACTTAATTCCGTCCAACTTGAAATGGGCAGGAAGGAGAAAAACCTACAACTAACTTTGCATCCTTCATAAGGTAGGTAAAATGTATTTTTTCCAAGCGATTATCCACTTCCCTATCTTCACTACTTTCATTTTTGGAGTTTTGAGCTTGTTTGGCCGATAATAATACAGCTTCAGAGCAGCCATAGCCCAGAGTGGTAGTTAATAGGCTTGTCAGAAGCCATTTGGACAAAATGTCTTGGACAAAATGATGGCACGAACACGCGGAGTGGCTGCTGAGTACTGCGGCAACAATGTCAAATTTTGGTCTTCTTTGGAGACAAATTTCATAAGGAAAACCTCCACTTTAGAGTCTGAAACTTCGGTGAGTGACTAAAGTTAGTGCAAGGCCTTTCTCAAGTTCTGTGTGGAGATACTGGTCAATAAGTGAAGGCTGAAGTGAAGCTGAAAGCATCTTCTGACTTGCCAACTTTAATGAAACTGCCAAAGGGTTGAAACCAAGATGAAAACCCATGCCGAGACTGGAAATCACATAATCCAACCGGGCCTAATCAGAATGGAAGCGCAGTTCATGCAGGGCTCAAAAAAAACCCCATCCGGTCGTCCAGGACAAGTAGATTATCCCTTCGGGCAAGTAACTTTCTCTCCTTACTTGCCCCATGGGCAACGACCCAGGCAAGCCGTTCGCGGACTAAATTTTTGATAACAATTTTGAGAAGAAAAGGTAAATTTTAGGCTCAAGGGTAATCAAGTGTTGAAGTAGATGAAGCTTGACGAAAATTGCAATTTAAAGCGTTGTTTTGTTGATTGCGTGACGCGCACTCACGGCTCACAAGTACTTGAACGAACTACTACAACTTCGCAAACTTTGTTTCTTCAACTGGGAGGCACTGGCAAAAGATGCTGTGGGACAAAATTTAATTCCTGGTGACACTTTTTTAATCACGTTCGAAAATTCCAGGGAAAGTTGAATTTGACGCCATAAAAGTAGAATGAAGAAGTTAAAAGTTGTGGAAGTATTACAATATAATGGCATAAACATGAAAGTGATCAGCACTAAGACGACGTACGACTACAGTCAAGATGGGTTTATTACATTAAAACACGCCTGTAGTTTGTTCATTTTGGGGTTCATGAATTATTAATGAGTTTGAAAACTTGGGCAAGCGGGGAAGTGCCCCGGGCAAGCAAAATTTGAGAGTTACTTGCCCAACGGGCAAGGTGGAATTCAAATATTTTTCGAGCCCTGTTCATGCCTACGTTTTTCAGCATTTATTAGAGTAACACTAGATGGAGAGACCAGACCTTGCTGCAGGGAGCCCATGAAGGAAGATAAAATTAATAGGGACGAGAGGTTGGAACTGAAGTGAAAAGAGGCTTGACAATGGAGTCTTGTGTCAATGTAAGAACAGTAACAGGTATGGGAAATACAACGTTTGAACTCTGAACGGATCAAGGAATATCAACATTACAGCTGTATGTACAAAGTTCTGCTGGAACATAGGATGGGACAATCTGGCTACCACCTTACAGCTGCTGGCGTTTGCTCCAGGGAGGGGTAGCTGACTGCAACTGCTGACTCGAGGACAGAAAGAGACAGTTGATGCGAGGATGCTCACCTTCACATTTTGCACAGCTATGGCAGTAACTGTATTGGCCAAATGGCCAACAGTAAGTACCATCGTTCTATGATCAACAACTTGTGAGGTTAGAGATGGAGCACTAGATGGTAGGCTCTATTGTGGCAGCGAAGTACAAGTGTGAAAATTATACAAGTCAAGATTCATGCAAGACCAGTCTGCCAAACCTGATGAGGCAGCGTCTTCTCTGAACGCAATGTCGTAATGAAGTCAGGCTTGGGAATTGGCGTGACATCTTCAAGATGAGAAGCTTGTAATGAGTTAAGTCTGGCCACCTGGACTGATAAGCGCTGCAGAGAATCCAGGAGAAAACCCAGGTTATGACGTCAGTAATTTCTTGAACTCTTTTTTTGCAGGACTTAACAAGAAGTTTTCTTTCCAGGTAGGTTTGGGGTTCTGTATCCATAGCTTTCAGGTTTTCACCTAACAAGTCAGTTAGATTGACAAACTGGCCTGACCTGACCTTTGTCACCAGCTTTTCAAGAGCTGGGGAGTACCCTGGACCCACCATGAATGACCTATTTAGTGACAACGTGGACGAGATTGAAGAAACCAAAGAAAATGATGGAGTGGGAGACTGGATAGTGGTGGACGGCGATCCACTCATGGCACCACGAGAATCAAACAAAGATGGCGCCCTGACAATAGCCGGCGTGGATAACGCAGAATTGCCTAACATGCAATACGTGGAGATAAACGAAGACACAACGATATTTCCACTGAATGGACCAGTCGCAGAAGAAAGTGGTGGATAACTGGAAATGGGAGTCAACGAAGTTGTGCCTCAAACCAAGTTTCTCGCCAATGAGCAAGTTGGCGAGCCAGAGGTTGAGTGACTCGCCTAACGCCTGAGAAAAGGCCTGGGAGAGGTCCTGCTATGAAAGAGTGAAAGTAGGCATTGGGGCCACTGCATCTGTTGAAACCAAGGAGGTTGTCTCCGAAGGTGGTGGAGCCGAAGACAAAGGCTGGCCCAAATCCAATATGGGCGCCAAGCTGTTGTTCGTTGAACGCCCAGGAACATGTGTCAGTTCCAAATGATCAAAGAAGAAAAAACTGGCAGGAAACTCGTGGCAAATAACGAAGATGAGGAACACCTTTAAGCATGATCGCAAAGGCAAGACTGCGTGACAAACAAAACATGTATCGGGTCCTGTTTCATGTTACGTTTCCTGGCATGCGATGATAAGTCGCGTACAAGATTAGAAGACCTCTTGGACTTAAATTTTTTAGTGGGTAAACCTCCGTCATGTTTTGCCATGGTTGCTCCCCCCTAAAAGCCCAATGGCATCAGAAACCGTGAAAAGGTCTATTGCTCTTGGTATGGCTTGAATAACTCATACCCCTTGCACCTTCCCCCCCACCCCAATTGAGACGCCAGGAGATCTGAGGGGGAAGGGGGAGTCTTCAAAGGCCGTTTCTAAAAGGGCAACTGTGCCGGCACCTTTGTTCTTCTAATAAATTCTGAAGGGGAAGGTGTGTTGGCACTTTGATCTTCCTTTCTTGGGGAGGGGGGGGGGGAAAGGGGCGGTAAAATTGAAAGGTCCTCAATACGGGGGAGGGAGGTGGAGGGGCACGGATATCAAATGGAATGGCCACCAGAAATATCGCGCTACATGTTTCTCAGTTTACGTGCCTCTTCTGCACCTATCAATGGTTTGCCCCAGGATGGGAGCATCATAAAACCCATGGGAATTAGACTAAAGCAAACACAGGTTGGGATTTTGACATCCTCAACAGTCCCCAGGGTCGGAAATTTGACTCGACCGCCTTCTTGAAAAGTTGAGCGGATCTGGGAATGAGTGATGAGTGGTGTGCCATCTTGGAAAATACCACTTGCAATAAACTTGTTGTAAGTGCCTATCATTTCATTGAACGTACTATGCAAGGTCTGTGGTCCCCAGGGATGGGAATTTGACTTACAATGGAGACTCAAAGGAGGGGAAATTGACATTTTAAAACCTGAAAATGTCAAATTTCCCCAGGGTTACCCGATCCCCCATCCTGGGGCAAGCCATTGATAGGTGCATTAAAAGCAGAATAAACTCTGATGGATACACATGCATCGTTTATGTACTATCCTATTACCTAGTCAAGTATTTATCTTATCAAACTGTAAGGTAATCACAACTCAAAACAATTTACAAGCGCGCTTACATCAGATTACCTTAGCCTCAGAAGTTGTCAACAACAAGTACGTCTCCACATTCCACCTCCTGGTTCCGACAAGCAAAAAAGTGAAGAAAGTTAGTTTATGACCCAGATCAAGTAATATCACTGGTTCAAGCCGTTTAAAAACAAAGAAAAAACCTTTGAAATTAAAATAAACTCAACTTTCCATTATTTTTCTTGCACACGTGCCAAAATGGCGGAACGAACTACACTCGCAAAGATCACTGGGAGATAGCTAGAACGTGAGAGGAGTGGGGAGGGGAGGGACACGAGAGCATAAACAGTAAAATTACATTACATGTACATGTACAGTACTATATTAGCGCAGGAGCCATAATCGATTATGGCTCCTGATTAGCGTTAAAACTCGAAGCTGAAAATCGCCCCTACACCGTACTTTGACGATAAAACACCAAAAAAAAACCCAAATTTTTATGAATTGCTTACTCCGCAAAACAAGAAGAACCTTCAACAAAAGACGTTTACAGCTCATCTTCATCTCTGTTCTAGTTCGTACTGGTCATTATCAAATGCATAAACAAAACAATAAAATCAGGAGCCCATCACTCTTGATATAATACAAATTCCTGTCCTGAAACTAGCTATTTAATAAGTCCGTTACATTTTTGACATCTTTGCAGTGTTTGGCCTTTGGCAGACCACAGAAATTAGCTAAAACTGACATGATTATAAAATGAAACCATCATGGTGGCTATCATGACTGAATAAGGTCTATTGTTGTAGAAATCATCGTGAACAGTATAAATGCAAAGTGTTTTTTGTAATGAAAAAACCTCACCATGTCAGATTGACTGAAGGCTTAATGTCCACGTCTCCATAGCAAAAACAAAAATATAAGACAAATTAACAAAAAGAGATATACCTGCATGTATATCATAATTGGACGGGACTGCTTCCCATCAGAAATACCTCGTAAAATTAAATCTAAAAATATTAGATTCAGCCTAATTTGTGGCTGCGAATAAGAGCAAGATCTAGAAAAATCAGTTTTTCCTTTGTAAGTGATTCCTTCATTAATAATGCTCCTCGCGGGGAGTAGGGATGGCTTGGCTCGCCTCCCACCAATGTGGCTTGAGTTTGATTCCCGCCCGATGCCATACACTGTATGTGGGTTGAGTTTGTTATTTTTCTCGCCTTGCTCCGAGGGTTTTTTCTCCGGGTTCTTCGGTTTTACTCCCTCCACAAAAACCAACACTCCAAATTCCAATTTGACCAGGACAGAGGACCTGCATGAAAACCGGCTAAGACTGATGTGACTTCCCCTGTAAACATTGCAATTTATATTCCAATTTATAATCCACATATAATTCCACTCCGATCTTCGCAGAGATTTTAGTTCTACCTCTACTGAGTAAAAAACTCTGCTTTGCAATGATTCCAGGGTATTCCAATATAGACTATATAGGTTTTCCCTTCAATTCCTATTTAAGCGTTGCGTTTTCGTAAAGTCAACAACAACAATAATCTTTATTTTCCTTCATTTTAAAATTACATGTTATTTGGCCCGCGGACAGCAAGTGCTTATCTAGGCGGACCATTAATCGCTTAAGCATATAACTAGATTAATTAAACATATAACTAGATTAAGTAAACGCATAACTAGATTAATTAAGCAATAGACAACAAGTTTTTATGGTTTATAGTCCGATAAACCACGCGGGATGTTGGAAGAACACGAGAAGAATTCATAAATCACGAGCCGCAGGCGAGTGATTAACGATTTCTTCGAGTCTTCTTCCAACATCCCAAGTTGTTTATCATGCCACTAAACCATAGAAACTTGTGGTCTATTGCTTCTACATAATAATTCAGAAGACACGCGAAATTTCCGTGAGTTTACTGGCACAATAAACCATAGCTGATTGACCAATCAGATCGCGCGCATTCATTTGATTGTTATATAATTAAACATATAAAACTAGATTAAACTAGATTAATTAAACATATATAACTAAACTAATTAAACATATAACTAGATTAAATCTTGCCAACCTTTGACAAGCTATTTCGGGAAAAACTTTTCATGGTTTGCTCAAACATTATTGGAAACGTCGTTGGCTTAGAATGAAGTTTATTATCTTAATTTCTAATTTTTTATGAAGATAAGCCAGCAGTTTGTGCAATATTTTTATTACGTTGTTCTGGGGAATGAAATAAGATTTAAACTTCAGACATGGAAGTATAGAGTCAATTAATAAAATAAGTGATTTTGTTGGAGAAAGGAAACAATATGAATCAACACAAACAAGGATTAGAATTGAAACCTATTTAAGCTATTTAAGCTATTTAGCATCAACTTTTTGACAAAAACAGAGTGAATTAATTTTTACGTTTTCGGGCAAACTCCAAAAATTGAAAGCTCGTCTATCACTGTTGTGCCTTTCATGTTAAATTTAGCCAGGTTGCAGTTAAACTTCGACGAAAGTTTGTTCACTCGACGTACGTTTACTGTGGCAAAGATTAAGATCATCATTTGTAAATTGACGATATTGTTATGTCCAGGCTTCCAAGGCCATTATTTTGCGCTGTTTTATAAGCCATGGTGGAGCATTACCACAACGTGCACGAGAAATGATACGGACCTTTTGACTGCTTGCTTGAAACGAGCCAGGACATTTCAATGGTTTTTTAATTGTTTTGATCGAGAAATATCAGCAGAATAAGGCGAGAAAACGAGCATTATTTTATACCGGTGCTAGACCCAAAGTGCAGGATATTTTTGAAACACTAGAGAATGCAGGGTACATATGGCTTGCAAACTCAAAGAAATCAAAATTCTCGCGAACAAAGGCAAAAGCAAAGGACTACTGGGGCAATACAAAATTCTAATACGAGTTCAGCCTCAGCCGTACATTTTACTGTTTACTACAACGATAACGCAATGTTTACATTTTCAAAGGAGTCAATTGTTCAAAGTGAAATGTAAAGAGTGAGATGCGCCCGCATTCTCACAGAATTTTCAGGTTGTTCTATCGGAACAAAATATTACGCGATTAAATTATCGTTGTCTTTATAAGTTTCTATACTTCTAATTTCTTTCTCATTTTTTTACAGGACTGAAGGAAGTTAAATAATAAATAATAATAATATTTAATATTTCTAAGGCGCAAATTAACATGTGAATATGATCAAATGTTAACACTCTTCTACTGTAAATGAAGACATACTGTATAATAAAGCTGCAAGTTTTCATCGTGATCTTTTCTCTTGCAGAATACGCAGAATATATTTATTAAAGAACGTATACTCTCGTTGAACAATTAGTAAGATTGAAATACAGCGAAGAAAGGAAACAGAATCTTTTGGTACGAAACTAAAATACGTTGTTACAGATAACTTGATTGTACATGGAAAGTCTTTTGGCGGGAAAAAAATGTGCGCTTTTAAGCGGTGCCTGGGAATTTTTTCGAAAAACAATTAAGTCTTTTGGCGGAAAAAAACTCTGCGTTACTAGATGGAGTCTAGATAGTTGTCAAAAATAAACTAAGTCTTTTCGCGGGAAAAAATATCTGCAGTTTGCAGCCAGATTTTGCCCATCAAAAGTCTCCCTTTATTTTGACTTGTTACTAGAATATAGCTAAAGAGATTTCGACTAGTTTCCAGGCCCCTTTAAAAGTCTGCATTTTTTTATCAGTTGAACTCATTTGTTGATTACAATATTGTTTCTTTATTGCAATAAAATATTTAATTAGTAAGTGATTTACAAGTTGTGATCTTTATTGTTTAAATTCTTGAAAGCATGAAAACTGTCTAATCTACTACTGAGGTCAATAGATGCAAAGCAATTTTACGAGTCGTAACATTTCTCTGTAACAGTTCGCAACTGACCGTCTAGAACTAAGTCTGAAAAATATCTAAGTGGTAATTACAACAGTCTGCTAAAATCTACAAACAAGTATTTTGAACTGTTTTGTTTATACAAACAGTGTTTACTAAATACGAAGAAAAGATTGCCGAAAAAATTTGAAACAAGAGTCAATTTGACCTACATAAATTCTTATCACAAACCAGGTCAGAGCCGAAGCGGCTCGTGAAATTTCAGCTTTTTGAAAAACTCTGTCGTGCAAATTATTCTAAATTGAACGAGAAAAACCGTATGATTACCTATACTAATTATATTGTTCATTACCTAACGGGTCGCATAGATCGGAAACGACACCAAATGACTCAGCCCCCTTCATCTTGTCTTAAGGCATCCGACGTCCACGAGAATCCATGAGAGCATAAGTAAAATTGAGACTCTGTTCCTCTGTGCCCCGACATTTGCTGAGCAAGGAGTTACACTGTGGAAATATAAAACGCGTCCAGCTCAACAATGCTCAGCACGATCTGCACTAAATAATCTTTTTAAAAAAATTACATCTAAAGGATCCAACGAGTACACTCGGTGGGGTGGGGGGGGGGGGGGGGCGTCTAAAGTTGAGAGTGGCAAAAGCAATCTAGTCTTCTAGTGTACATGTTGGTTAGGAGAGTTGAAAGCCAGCAGTTTAAAACAGTAAACACTTAAATTGAACACCATACGTTTTCCTTTTTTACAAAGGCTTTGGAAAGAGTCTCAAATTCAAGAATATTACCTATGTAAAGCAAGAAACAATATGAATTTTGGTCGAAATCGTCTGTCAAGTTGAATTGTTTGAATTGCAACCCTCTTACATTCTTTCCCCTAATTCATAGCACAATTTCTTTTCGGATTCTTTCAAATGTCCTCGTTCATCCCCGCTGGCTCGTTTTTTTTTTCCAATATGACCGTCGAATATTTCAGTCCATCAAGTTTACACAGGAAAGTTTTTGCTGCGATGCAATTGCACGGTGATCACACAGCGAATCCCCAGCTTTTTGACTCTTAAGGTGATTCCCTAGTAAAAGAACTCGCCATAGATTTCCGATGAACTTTGGTATGCCGTTGTTACAGGACAAGGAGATATTAAAAACGTAATAAAAAGACGGGGTCACCGTGCTTGTTTTCACGCCACAAAGCTGACAAATACGGTTATTTAGGTGACTTTTGATAATCTCCGTGCGCAATAAATAAGCTCGATTATTTTTCAATGCAGCGTGTTATATCACACAGAGTTTGACTTTCTTTGATTGTTTATTTATTTACGTCCCAGAAAAAAATGTGTTCAAATACCCTGCATTTTTTTATCCTTTAAAGGGAACATAATTTGGTCATCCGCTGTTGGGCCCGTTATGTCTCCCTCTGTAGTATTTATCTCATTTGCCAAAAAAAGTAGGCATAGATTTCTGCTTATTTTTTCTCAGTTATTGAGCGCGTGCTAATGACGCGAAAATCGTGTACAGTAGGGATGCGCAATGCAATACTAAGGAATCACCTTAATGTGGATGAACTCTAAAACAGGCTGCACTCATACAGTTTACTGCCGTATTGGTCCATCCAGTAAAGGCAACTAAAAGGAACTTTTGATTTTCAACCTTGTTTTAGGGATGGATCACTCTGTTTTGTGCCAAATGAAAGGGGTGGGTCACATGTTTTCTATCCACCACATTTTCAAATGCCCCCCCCCCCCCCCCCTCACTTTTAGACCAGTCCATTGCATAGGAAAGTTTTTGCAGAGATGTGACTGCACGGTGACACAGCACGAAGCCTGGTTTCAATAACGCCCAAATGCAATGACCATCAAAATAGCCGGCTTTGTAAAGGTTGTTTGTTTCGCACGGTCGGCGCAACAAGCGTCAGTTAATTACGGTTAATTGAAAATTTCGATCTCCAAACCTGCAGTTGCGTCGGAGTTGCTTAGCAACTACGGAATACTCTACACGGAATAACTTACAAAACTCGGAAACTTTACAAAGTCTTGCCAAAAAGACACTTGGTTCCTGATTCTGCATAGCCGCAATACAAACGATCTCACCATTGTTGACTCAGTGGGAGATTTCCGACGATCGTGTTTCATCAGGAGCCTCAGTAGAGGAATTTTAACCTGAAAGGAGGTTAAGAAAACAACATAAGTGTAGAAATTCTTAAAGACAAAACAATCCTATAAAATTGTCATTTTGGACAAACTATTTATTTAGACTCGAGTAATGGAGACATTGGAAACAATTAGATTTGGGTAGGTTTATGATTTAGGGTGGTTAGGAACGACTGCCAGTAAAACGTAAATTCAGGGTCAAACGTTTCGCAAAGTCTTAAAAATTGTACGGAGCAGTTTCAGAGCCGCCGTCAAGTTTCAAAAATTTAAGGGGGCTGCGAGCCCCCTCAGTGAGACTTTTTTTTTTTAACTTAGAACAAATTAAAGTTCTATCTAACATTTAATGTGTTGTTCACAATTCGATAATAAAAAATATGGAGCTCGCAGAGCTCGATCTTGAGTAATTGGCACTTTGAGCAAGAATTTAGGGGAGATTTTAAACATGTCACTATGGTAATCAATAATATCAGGCGAGTGACCAAAACAACCAAGGTGGTTTTTGCAGCATTTCCCGCGCGACACTTGTTGCAAGTGCTGCTTCGAGTTTTGGACGGTTCATAACGCGTTGTTCGCGATTGTCTTGATTACACTGAGGCCCCGCCACGCTATACGCCGCAGAAATTTGAAAACCGCGTTTTCACTCTGAAAACGCATCAAATATTTCCGTCCACACTAGGCCAGAGAAATTTGAAAGCGCAACAATCACCGGTCATTTTGGATTTGCGTTTGAGGAAAACTCGGTCAGGGAAATTACATGATTACCGTAACGTCATCGCTTTCGAAAAGCTTCGTTTTCAAAATGTTTTCCGTCCACACGGAAACGCAAAGCCGGCGTTTTCAGATTCCTCTGGTTTGGAGAGCGTTTTCGAAAAGCTCCGTTTTGGTGACGGATTAGTGTGCACTGCACAGGCCCAAACGTAGAAAGAAGGCAGCGTTTTCAAATTTCTCCGGTGTAGTGAGGACGGGGCCTGCGTTTTGCAAACTAATTCGGTGCAGAAATAAGTCTTAAAATGTCACCAATGTCACGGCGATAATCCTTCCTCTGCGATACTTCAAAGATAACTCAAAATTGAGACTTAAATAGACACAATGTCTCTTACAGCGGAAAGACAGGAAAACAGACTTATTATTGCTACGATGGCTATCGTTTATGTTGGAAACTGGCTATGGTTATTGTTTATTTCGGAAATTGCATGAAAGGTAGAACATAACAGCATTTTTCATGCGTTCTTCGATCCTTCAACCCCGTGAGTTTTGTTTTGTTATTTTTTGTACTTTGTTATCCATAGCGTGAGAAGAACCACAGGAACGAAGCCAATACGAATCTGCAGCAGGTCGAATTTCTAACCGCAAAAAATTGTTTTGAAACCTATAATCAAAGCTAAGGAACAAAACTCCACGACAAATATACCGCAAGCCAAAGTTTCGGTACGGAATAACAAGGAAAATTCGTCATTAACCATTTTATCACAATATTAATCGTTGCATAAGAAAAAGTGGCAAAATACAGTGTAAAGCGAGTCACGGAAAAGGAACATGGAACGCAAATCGAAAAAATAATTCTCACAAAACTAGACGCTGAGTAAAAGATCAAAAAACAGGGAATAAAAAAACACTCTTGCTCCGAAAAATTGTCCAACCCCCCTTAACAAAAAGATAATTGTCCATGTCTTATGTGCGCTCTCAGCTCCTCAGTATTGAAATAACTCAAGTGTTTACAACAACGCCTAAGTATACACTGACATGCCAATTCTCAAAGGTGATATTGAGTACAGAAGTCCATCTATTCCCTCCTTGATCACTATCATAACCGTTACCATAACCGTTATTGAGTTGCATTGAAAGTTAGTGAAGTATTTCTTGCGTTGCGCGCACGTGGCTGTATCACGTGAATTGCTGTTTTTATGATATTTCTGGGCAGTTTTCAATGCAGGAATCGTTCATTAATGTTCACCTATAAGAGATGTCATAGGATAAGTAAGGGTCAGAAGAGATGAAACTACAAATATAAATAATCCTAAGTAAGAAGATGTAATTTCACTGATTTCTCTTCGATCTAAAATCTCATCACAGTTTTGTTTCTTTCGATACATGCATTCGTGTATAAACGATACTGATGTAAACGGTATTGACTAAAATTCATTTTGGAAGCCAAACAAGGGACAAGGCTCGCTTAGCTAAGAGGATTAGGGACACACACAAAACGTGTCAGTAAACGAAATTAAATTAAATCAAATTAGTGAGAACAAATTAAGAATCAAACACAACAATGGCAGAATTGCAAATCAGATCATGGGCTGTCCTTCCGGAAAAATACACCTTTGTAAGAACGTAAAAAACAATCAATATCACTGTTTACTTTTCTGACATTCCTGTCATTTTATTTCATTCCTTACACGTTTTGCGTTGCGCGTCAGGTCGAGAGTTCAACTTATTTTTTCAGTTGTTTACGCTTCTGCGTTTTCCAGCGAAGTACGCAACTTGTATATCCGCACACCAGGTTAGTGAAATGGAATTTCTAACTATAGAGACATGTAAAACTGTGTGTTTTTTTTCGTATATGTGTCGCTTATACGTAGTCAATACCAACACCAAAAAAACATTCGCTCGTCGCGAGCGAGTGGGCGCGAGGGTAGAGGTAGAGTTTATCTGAGTTGTGGTACCTCTTGCTGAGTCGAGTGTCTTGAACTGGCTGAAACAACACACGCGCGCGATGTCTGTAGTTTTAGCTCGATATCTGTGAAAATGAAATCGAAATCTTTCACTCAGTTTTCCTTGAATCCTGAAGATGTGGCGGCTAACATTTTGTTTTCAAAATTGTAAATTAGTTAAATCGCCGCCGAGCTTATCATGACAAACAACACTATAGGACGCTTGCGTCGAGATTAGCGGTCAATTCTATACAGGGTAACTCTTGAAAGATGCGTGTACTCTAAGGACTCTTCAAAGAGATATTGTGGCTACATTAGGGTGATTTAGAAAATAAAGGGCAACTGATAGCTGAAGGAACTCCGTGCAGGCAGGATTGAAGTTATAAGTGGGAATCGATCCGGGGGGGAGAAGAATTAGGTAGGGGTGTGAGGCCCGTTTCCCAAAACCCTTACCCTATTATGACCAAAATCTGCGATATCAGTAACGATGAAAAAGTAGCTTTTTCTAACAAACATACCTATATCAAGACTAGAGTGCAAAAATCAAACCCTATTTATGACCAAAATGGCCAAAATCGATAACCTATTTATGACCAAAATGGCTGAAAAACCATACCCTTTGGGGACGCACATACCTATATGGCCTATATAAAAGAGTACCTCCCCTCTGGGGGATCGTTATGGATAGTTGAAGTGCAGCCAGGCTGGGGGGAGGGACGGGTTTGACGGGGAGTTCAGCTCTACTCCCAGTCAGAGGTGAGGAATTATATCCAGATGAACAGAGAGAGAAAAAAAATGTAATTCAAAAAATATCCAACACCTTTCAGATCAAGTAATTTCCTTTCCAGCTGTTTCCAATGCACCGCCAGAATGTCACTCCTCTCTGACGTCCTCTCTCCCCTTCAGCTGGAGGCTAAATAGAATTCCAATCAATTGCGCATCTCTCTTGATCGTATCTTGTACTGTACAAAAACGTCTCAATTAGACGACACTCTGTCTGTGTTGATGCACTTTTCTTCACTTCATAACCTAGCGGAAGGTCGACGGAAAGTTTAATTATTTGAGCGCGCGTGATTTGAGCCTGCCAGTTCTGACAGCTGGTTACAGTGTAGGTACATTAAAAAACACACTGAGTTCTGGAAAACATATATGATTACAAAAGAACTCTAGAGTTTCCAATATTTGTTTTTCCATTTAACATCATATGATGAAGCTTAACCTTTTACGCGCACGTGAGTACTTTTTTTTTACCAAAGGGGAGCCATTCTCCAGAGAACGTTGAACGTCGCGTGATCTGAAATGGGCCGAATAAACACAGGAAGCTAAAGAGGTCAATAGCATGTTTTGAACGTGAAAATCCTTTTTGGGCGTCTCGAGATTCGAGACACTTAATGAATAATTGAGAGGAACTGACGGACTGAACGTTTTGTCGACCGAGTGCAGACAAGAGGGGTGCGGTCTTTGTCTGGTCACGCGATCTTTACAATCAGGAAGCACACCGCCAACTGTCGGACAACCGTTTTTACTTACACCTAGATGCTGATCCCACGCGGGACGATCAGAAAATCGTCAAGAGACATGATAGCCACTGTGACCTTCCACCTACGGCACAGCATCTTGTGGTTTCCACCTCACGCACTTCACGTTTCTATATACTATCCAAGATACATAAGCCGAACAATCCTGGGCGTTCTATTGTGTCTGCATGTTGCTGTCCTACAGAGAACATCGCAGCATACCTCGATGTAGTAATGGCTCCGTTAGTTAGATGCCTTCCCACCTACGTAAAGGATACCAACGATGCTCTCAGAATCTTTGACACCTTTACATTCGACGGCTCCGATGAGAACCCCCGCTTCCATAAAATCACTGTACACTGTGATTCCCAACAATGGTGGATTACAAGCTCTCTCCCATTTCTTCGACCAGCGAGCCAACAAAGAGCCACCTACCCACACCCTTGCACGACTGGCTGAGCTTGTCCTCACTTTAAACGCCTTTTCGTTTAATGGGGAATACTATCGCCAGATTGGTGACGTGGCCATGGGGATTAACGGCGACAAGTTACAGACATCGGTGTACTACAAGGAAACTGACACGCGTAACTATCTCCATTACTCGTCTTCGACTACGCAGGATCTGCTCTGATGATGCTGATGAAGGAATACTTCCGGGCGCGTGGTTACCCTGATAAACCTGTTAACAACGATGTCAGAAAGGCTCAACCGCACGCTCCACGTTTCTCACATCAACACCAACAAGCCACAATGAAAGCAAAAGTAACAAAGTCCCGTTGGTTTTAACTTATAATCCAGTCAACGCCAGCACCTGACGGATCATGCTTGACAATTTCAACATCTTGTCCTCTGATCCCGAGGCACGCCGGATTTTCCCCGAACCTCCGCTGGTATCATATCGGTGTGAGCGAAAACTCGGCGATATCCTCGTACACTCCGCTGATGCCTCGCCGTCTCCCACTGATGCCGGTTCATTGCCCTGCCGACGGCCTCGATGCCAGACGTGCGAGCACATAACTTCTCAAACTTTTCTACAAGGCCCGAAGAGCGCACACAACATCCGTGACCACTTCACCTGTCAGTCTGAGAATGTTGTGTATTGCATTTCTTGTCGTTGCTGCAATTGCCAATACATCGGAGAGACTGGAAGGCGACAACGGGAACGTTTCAGCGAGGACCTTCGCAGCATTCGAAATCGATCGCGTGGGTTTCCCGTAGCTCGGCCGCCTGCCACTCTCTGGATGACATCATGGTCTGTGGCTTGAAACAGTGCCCTGGCAGCAACATCAGCCGCAAGCAGCATGAAATGAAATAATCTTCAAGCTGGGCACGCTTCGACCGAGCGGACTGAACATTAAGTTTAATTTCTTTTGACTGTGGGTCTAGCGCGTATTACACATACGCACGCTAAAACAATGGTTTTCATATTTTGCAGCACGCCTTTGTTTACTTTGTACTTCATGCCCGCGCTCTCCGTGCGTGCGTACGCGTACAGCTTTTTGTATGGCGTGACTCAATCATTCCACCTGCTGAAGAATGGCTAAGCCTGAAACGTTTAGATTACCAGTGAATATTTGACACTTTTAAGAGCCTTTTGAGCCTTATATCTATTTATCGGCAGTGTCACGCATCTTATGAATTGTTTTGCTCATTCCTACTGACGGACTGACTGTCCGACTAGCTGACTACTAGCTGATAAACCTGAGACGGACTGACGGACAGACAGACAGATGGTTAGAATTACTGACTGACTGATGACTGACTGACTGACTGACTGACCAGCGGACGGGCGGGCTGACTGGCTGGCTGGCTGGCTGACTGACTGACCGACTGACTGACTGACTGACTGAATGGCTGACTGACAGACTGACTGATTGACTAACTGAGTGACTACGCTGACTGACTGACCGACTGAATGTCTGTCTGACTGCCTGACTGACTGACTGACCGACTGCCTTTCTGACAGACTGAGGTGACTGACTTACTAACTGACTGAAATGTCCGGCTAAATGACCGACTGACTGACTGAATGAATGACTGACTGACTGTCTGGCTGAGCCGACTGACTGTCCGATTAGCAGAATACCAGCTGACAAACCTGAGAAGGACTGATGGACAGACAGACAGATAGTTCGAATTACTGACTGACTGATTGACTAACTGAGTGACAGTGCTGACTGACTGACCGACTAAATGTCTGACTGTCTGACCGACTGACTGACTGACTGACTGACTGGCTGACTGGCTGACTGGCTGACTGGCTGACCAGCTGACTGACTGACTGACCGACTGACTTTCTGACAGACTGAGGTGACTGACTGACTAACTGACCGAATGACTAGCTGACTGAAATGTCCGGCTAAACGACCAACTGATAGACTGTCCGGCTGATCTGACTGAATGATCGCTCGACTGACTGATTAATTAAATCGAATTAACTTTCACATATATACGTCTTAATCAACAGGTTTAACATGAGAACCGCTGTCGTATTCGTAATATTAATCAGCTCTTTAGGTATGTAGATCCCAGTCTCCTGCCAGAAATATGTCTGTACGTGATCCAGCATGAACACAGTCTAAGGCCAAATGAGTCAGTAATGAGTTGCTCTGATTATAAGCTATCACAGTAATTTAGTACTTTTCGTTGAAGGTTGCTTTTGTTGTTGATCACGATACTGTTGTTACTGACGATATTGGTGTTGTTGTTAATCTGAGTTGGAAATATTTGTGTTGTCAATGATGTGAAGATGCTTCTGTTGTTATTAATTTCTTTTGTGTTTTGTTTTGTTTTGGTGTTGCTGTTGTTGTTTCAAAGATGTTTGCATTTTTGATAATGATGATGATGATGATGATGATGATGATCTTTTTTTGAGGCTGTCACTGATACTGTTGAAAACACTTGGATGATTTTTATTGTTGGTTGGTTATGGATGAGTATAGTGATCAGAATACCTTTTCTATTTTTTTAACAGAGGGTTTCTTGCCAGAAGAACCAAGTGTTTACATCCAGGTATCGTGGGACATGTCATGGAGACGATTCTGCTTCTTTATTCCTTTATTTCGTGAAGAAGTGTCCAGGGAGCTTATCGAAATGAAGTCTGACAATTCCTATAAAGTAGTCAATGAGACCAGAGTTCGCTTGATGAACGATAAAAACAACTGTGCAGGTGAAGGCAGTGGTGACGATGCAGTGGTCGAATTCTTCGTCTCAAAAAGTCAAATGGATCTCGGTGCTTCAGATGTGGATAGGAATATCACGATTCGTGCTTACAAGATTCTCCACGACTACTGGAGAAACAAGAAGATGGTTCTTTTGGATCCTATCTTTCTAGGAAAGGTGGAGTTGTACTGTACACTGCTTAGAATAATGAACATTGTAAATGCCTTATGCTCCACAGAGTAGCGAAGGGAATAAAGGAACATAGAATGAGAAGAATGTCAGGGAAAGATTTGCTATGAACTTTGTGAAAGCAACCACGCCCAGATCACAAAAAGTCTATTTGAAAATATAAATCTACACTTTTCTAACAAGTCTGGCAAATCTCAGTATCAATCTAGTATGTGTGCCGGTCATATTTAAGTATCCTCAGCTTAACATGACCGAAGTGCAAGTGATGTTTCCTTATTTCTAATCTTTGGTTTTGGGGTACCCCAATATGAAAAGGTCGGGGATTCTCGTCGTCTCGCTTAGGGGTCTAAATTAAGGATTTTGGTCTCACTTAGGGTGTTTAGGACAAAACGCCACTATTTTTATCTGCCAAAACATTTTTAAGGGAGCACTCGAAGTGATAACAATTAAAAAAACTCTATCATTTCCATTTTTAGGCTCGATTACCGCCGCTCTCTCGAGTCCGGTCTACTAGCGCAGGCTTCTTTCCTGGACAGCGGCTAGTAATCGAGCCGCTCCCGTTTTAAGTGGTATATGCCACGCTCAGATTGGTCTCCTTTAGCGGTTTAATTCAAATTTTCCGACAAGGGTCCCCGACCTTTTCATATGAGAGAGTCATATGAGAGTTCCTCCCCCCCCCCCCCCTCCCCTCCGCTCCCTTGGACTTGTGGTCATTACTCTACTATCGCAATTTACACATACTGAATGAAAAACTACTGTCACGACAGGTTAACAAGGTGGAACTAATGGGAACAGACAAGCCAGATATTCCAGAGGGTCTTTCAGAAGTAACAAGAGTCGGAATAGGAATCGTTGTTGGTCTGGCGATAGCATTTACAATCGCTGTTGTCTTCCTATGCTTGGTAAGAGCCCCTTAATTATTCAGTATCTTTCAAAAGCTTGCGCAAAACCATCCTCACCTCAGTCACGGTATTTTGAGTTATTTAGGCCACAATCAAAATTACCATAAATAAACAAGGATGGTTAAGGGTGGAGAAGATTAACACGGATTACAAACGACGAATTTGAAAAATTTAGGCTGAACTTTTCAAAATGCGCAAACCGTGATCTAGCTCCTTTATTTCAGAAAGTACACAAGTCGTATATAATTTTAAGGCTTAAAGGAAACATCGACATGTTTTAAATTTGCTTATTTTAGCTTATTTCAATAGCTTTCTTTTTAACATAAAAATGACCCTCAAAGAGGTCGAAATGAGGTTCGTTTATATCGTTACTGAGTTTTTAATCGTCAAATGCTTGTCAATGAAGCTCTTTATAAGAACCAAGAATGGCATGCCGAAAACAAGAATAAACGTACTTCGTTCTGGTCGAGTTCACAGCTCGACAGCTACTTAGCAGGTAAGATAGCTGGGATAGCCAATCACAGCGCGGGATTTGATTCATCTTACCTGCTCGCGAGGCTAGCCATAAAGTAAATCTAAATCTCCTCTCCAAGGAGATATTTCAACAGATTTCCTTTTTCCAGTCTGCCAGGCGTCAAATGAAGCAGAGACCGCCTCATGGAATTCCACTAAATGTTCTACCATCTGAACCCAAGATAACAATGGTTGATGATCCAGCGGCTAATGATATAAACAAACAAGATGCCCAACAGTATTACCGACAAGATGAGCCACAGTATGACCAACAGTATGACCAGCAGGATGGGTTTGCCAGACAGAACAGCGGTAGCGTCCATGGGTATGCTGTGCATCATAACACGAGATACGATGATGAACCTTTGGTAAGCGACATGAGATTACAACATTGTGCAACTTGGATTCGGCTTGAATACATCTGTACTTGCTTCAACTTAGCTATTTGCATGAGACAATTGCGACCTTGACAAATTTAGTTTCTCCTTTTTAACTGCCTTCTTTTGCGTCACGTGGGTCATTTCGTGCAGTCAAGGGAACAGATCTCTGTACTCCATGATAAATATTTAAAATCTATATATGATCACTTTTAGAGACCTGCGAACAATGAAATAATTTACATATCGATACATAACGTCTTTCTAGAACTTGCCAATCAGCTAGCGACCTTAAAACAGCAGAACTAAGACTAAATTCAGGGCTCGAAATTGCGACTCACTGGTCGCCAATGCGACCAAAAATTGAGCACTGGCGACTAACTTTTCAGAACTGGTCGCCAGCTGGCGACTCGCGTTTTGTCCGATAACTAAAGAAAACCACGACACAACTTTTGTTTTTAAATCTTTATATGAGGAAATCAATCAGATATGGTAGCTAGTATACAACTCGCCTTTCCGTCCCCAGTTAAATAATGTCTGAATATTACACGATAATCGAAAAAATTGAATGTATTTCGACACGTCGATACTGAGTTCATGTCGCGCCATATTGTTTCAGCGGCTTCTTCCGAAACTGGGATGGCAGGCGCACTTCAACGCCATGTGCTTTTCATTTGCCGCGAAAATGGCGGCAGATACCAATCAGTTGAAGAATTGCGTGAGCAAAAGGCGTCGAGAAAAGCAAGTACAAAATAAAGAACGGCATTTCGAAGAAGTAGCAAAGGGAAAATACACAAGGGCCCGTGTTTGTCTCACAATGAGAGCCACGCACTTAAAACGTTTTATGCTTCGCTTCATTTAAAATGACTGTGGAGACAACCATCACCTTCGGAGCATAGACATATCACCTGAGAACAACGGTAGCTTCATAACTAAGTGTTACTCGTGTTGTTTCTAATTGTTTTCGCTCTTCAATTGTGACTTTTCTTGCATGCAAAGTAACGTATAAAATCGAGTTCTTGTGTAAGTTATATATAAAATAAGTTGGCGACCAAAATTTACGATCTGGCGACCAAAATTTTTCCGTTAGTCGCCAGCTGGCTCCCAAACGAAAAAGTTAATTTCGAGCCCTGAAATTTGATATAATTTTTTACGGATGAGGCTCATCTATGGGGTACCTGTTGCCTCCCTCGTCTTCTCTCGGTTTCATTAGTTTCATTTTCATCGGAACAAAGGGAAGAAAAATTTGCATGAAACTATTTAACCTGCCAGCAGATCAATTTAGTCCTTGAAGCACCTTTGACTGGTCCATTTTTGGTCAGACATACATGCCGCTTATCTCTGGCTGTGCTAATCATACAAGCAATCCTTTTCTTACTGTTAAAAATCGATGAGCCGAAATAAGCGAAATAAAGCGAGTGACAGAAAACACGCGCATAAGTCCTGGGATCCAGGGACGAGATATTCCCGCTCACCGAGTGACGTAATCTTGCTTCTGCTTGACCAATTCAGTGGTCCTGGTACTTCATTTCTTAACTAAAACTTTTATTTTTCATTTTGCTTTCCAGGGATCTCCTATGCTGTAGGAAACCATCAGCTTAGTGACGAACTGCTGTGCTTAGAAGAATAGAAGTCTTAATAGCTAGCTAGTGTAACGGTTAAAATACATAGCGCACGGTTACCAAATCAAAGGAACTGAGGTTCAACCATCATCTCAGTCTGCCATTAATTGCAGTTACTATGGCAACCGAATAGGGTGGTAATTGTGATTGCCAATAGAGACTGGGCAATATCACCAACGCCCAATTGACTTCTCGGCTCCGTGAATTTTAAAAACTCATTTGTTTCCACTCGTTCCTTTTTTTTGTATATTTTGTTGGCTAGACTTAACTCTAAAAAAGTTTGTCTTTTCGCTCATGAAACTTCTCCAAACTTTTAAAAGTAGAAACGAGAACCAGCGCAAGAGCATTAATTCAGATCTTTCTGGGAGGCCAGCCACCCAGGTAGAAACAAAGACAGCTTTGCAATCTAAATCCTCGAATCCTTTGCTTCTTTTACATATAAGTTATGTTTCTTTAGGGGGTTTAGGTCGTTTTAAAGCGATTCCATCGACTCTCAACTTCACCGTTTTCATATCTATACTGAATCGTGTTGACTGCTCAAGTAACTCGTTACCAGCTAAAACTCAGATCGCTCCATTAAAAAGTTCAGAACGCGGACTCGTCTAGGATCTTTTATGTGTAACAAGTTTTTGTTTGGCGAACCGTTCTAATCCTTTCTCATTGATAAAATCTATGGAAATAAAACTATTCTATTACAGAAAAGAATTTGTATTCTTGTTTTGTCTAAACCGCAGCCCTTTACTTTACCATTTCGTCAATTTAACAAGTGTTTTTAAAATGCTGGAAATGTCTGCTGCGTTTATCTCTAACAGTGGTTTCATGAATAAAAAACAAAAAAAAAAACACGAAAATGATACGACTCCGGGCTAATCCCTCAGAAGCAATGTTTGAGTAGACTACGAGTAGTCCCTCTTTCGCTTAGTAGTCCGTCGTGCGTGACGCGAAAGAAAACCGCGAGAAAAAAGTGGCCGCGCGAAATCCTGGAGGCGAGGAGCACGCGAAAGGAGGGACTACCGCCTAAGCCCAAGAGTTTGAATTATGCGTTGCTCTCACAACGCAAAAATATGATTGGCTTATGTTAGGAGCGTTGACAACGTGTTGTCAACATTCGAGATACCTGTGACGTCTTGCAGGAATGTTTTGGAACCGGAGCAAATCGAAGCGGTACCAGAGCAAATCGAAGCGTTGGAATCGCGCTTCGCAAGCCATGATGTTCTTGCGAATCTGCCAACAGGCGCTTTGGAAAGATTTAAATTTATCCAGTGTTTTGTTTGGCAAAGCTCTCTGCCTCCACCCCAACTGCGAGCGTGTTAGTGATTTCGCCGCTCAACAGCATCGTCTAAGTCAGCGAATATAAATTTACTGAGCTTGGCCTTTCTGCCGTCCATTTGAAAGATTGAACCGGACTCTCACTTGACGCCGGACATTCACCTGAAATTTTCCGCTGCTATCGGCAAACATTTCACCGCAGTTGGATGATCTTCTATTTATAATGTATAATGTATAATGTAAATTCTCGGTTGAAACTCTGTTGAAATTTTCGCAATAACTTTTAGACGCAGCGAAAATCGTTACAAGATGCCTCATTCGCCGTCTTCTTTTTAAAACTTCTTTGACAGTTTCGCTGAACGAACACTGAATGAAGAGATACTTCTCACGGCATATGTTTTTGCCTGGCTACTTGAAGAGTAGAGTAGAGCAATTTTATTCAGATCTCCCGGGGCTATTGATAACAGGCGATAAGAGGACGTCAAGATGAGAAATCCTACACCGAAAAATCACTCGGCCGTGAAAGGGCAAACTCTTGGGCTTAGGCGGTAGTCCCTCCTTTCGCGCATTCCTAGCCACCAGGATTTCGCGCGGCCATTTTTTTCTCGCGAATTTCTTTCGCGTCACGCACGACGGACTAAGCGAAAGAGGGACTACTCGTAGTCTAATGTTTGAGAGAAACGCCAAATAACTGTGCGTGACTATCTTGGCTTTGCGTGACTTCAACCATAATCTGATTACGTGCGCCGCCGCGCCACACGGCAGCAACATTTACCCAATTTGTGGGTAAAATGATCACAAATGTAAAATAGATACAGTCAAGTGTTTTTGCGGCTGATGAGAGTCCATTATACCTAAGACAATACTTCAGATCTAACGAATACCAAGAGCAATACAAAGATATCGTATACATGGCTAAATTCTACAACAACACTCCGATCACCTCGCACTTTTTTTTTAATAAAAGGTGTAGAATTACATACAGTCAGTTTTATAATTCGCGTTGCGCGCGTTTATGGAACACCTTTCTCGTGTTGTAATCTATTGTGCTAGTAACATGATTCGTGTCTCTTCTGCACGAGGAATTTGAAGAATGCCTTTTATCGTTGTTTAGCATTTGATGGAAGCCACAACGTACACAGAGAAAGTTGGGGGAGGTTGATTGCCGTGTATTTTAAACTTGGATCGACAAGCACAATACACGAGGTGATTGACAGACGTTACTCTCCCAAATTCGAAGAATATTGTTTAACCAAAGTGTGATCCTATCATGGCAACAGGGCAGACTGAAAAGCTAACCCAGGTAGTGAACTACTATTCAATGATTTCCGGAATTCACAACTGACTAATGAGCTTAAAAATGCAGAATTTTACGATTTTATCAGAAGTTCGGCAATCCCACTACCTAAGGGTATGCAGTAGAGACCTTGCTTGTCCGTAGCTACGTGCAAGAACCTTTACATTCTAAGCACATCTACTTGACAGAGTTACGTGACCATTCATAGTTGTACAAAGTACAAGTACCTCTCAAAAGCTAAATGGTTCTGTAAGATCCTAAATCATATCCACACCGCCTATGGACGATTCCAGGGGAGGGGGGGGGGGGGAGAGACTGCAAAAAAGGATGATAACTGATAAATGGCTAAACTTGTTAACTGTTCTTAGCTACACTTAGAAATGGATTTTAGTGTAAACGAACCGGGGAGATTTCAGTGAGGTTACAATTACAATGTTAAAATTCCCTTCCAGTGGGCTGGCATGGAAGTTTGCACGCGCAATAGAGATCAGTCAACCCTCCCCTCCCTTCCTCACTTCACCCCTCCTCCCAGATGGAGACATTATTGCGTTACCAAACTAATCATTCAAGCCTGTCAAATATACATGACAAAAGCACGAATTCTCTTCTTAATTGAAAAGATACATTAATTTTCGAAGTTCTTCCTGAAGGAAGTTATTCCATCACAGTTTCACTTTCACAAGATTGTGTCTTTTTATGAACGTTAGTGCTGACCTTCGGATTCTGTGGCTTATAGCTGGCTTCCTTAGCTTCAGTGTCAAGTTTCCGTCTCAGCACTGAGGTCTGGAACCGAAGAATTTGTTCGCGTGATAAACATCGGTCTTGCACGGTGGGTTGCTGTGATTGCATAAGGTGAAAGCTAAGCCAAATCTACTCCTAAGATAGAAGGTAAGGGCAAAACAGATCATGTTGGCATTAGCTTAATATTGTTTCTTGCGAAGGTTTTTCCATAGACAAACGCCCAGGCTAAATACTCAAATACTCGCACTTAACATTTCAACATCCCTAACAACGCGTTTTGTCGGAAATAACAGCGTTTCCTTGAAGAAGGACTGTACTCCATCTCGCAGTTATTAGATCTTATTTACTGTAGTAGGAACTTGGCTTAGAATTTTGCTTTTCCATGTGTTTTACTCAGTTACTATCCTCTGTTTACTTTGATTTATGCTAAGATGGCAAAGTAAAGGCCGTATATAAATCTAAGCGACGCGCTCTGCACGCAAACTTTAGTACGTTCCTATTTACTGAGTTCATTTCTTTAATGTACGCGTAACTTAATTTTTGTACTGAGGATTACAATTTCGTTGTTGACATCTTAGTACAAGAAAGCGAAAGCGAGGAAGGCGCAACCTTTGATTAGTTTTGTTGCCTTCCCATCTTCGGTATGAAATGACATGACCTTTGACTGGAACAAACATATTTATCATATTTCATCAGCGATGAGATATCTTCGCACTCTCTTCACGCCGCCTAGGATCAGTAAAATAAGTTGGAAACAAGTCAGCGATGAAGTATTTTTCTCAATATAACACAATGATTGATGACTCCGATTTATTTTTGTGCGCGAGACTCTCAAGTAAGTTTCCGGCCAGTTTTTCAATCACTGTCTCTATCAACAGCCTTTTTCATCTCTGGCGCCATTTGGTGAGATATCAGTGACCTCCATTAGTGGTGGTGAATGGTAAATGCGAGACAAGCGTTTTTCTTTGCGAGCCCGAGACATTTTCACTGTTTCAGTTACGAGACCGAAACTTCAAAGTGTTTTAAATGCGAACTGGAGACTTTCAGGTTATAAGATGTTCACTCATTTAAGCATATATATAAAAAATAAACAAATTGGTACTTCTCGACTTTCTTACCCTTGAAAAAAATGGAGACTGCGAGACGCACATCACCGTTAAAAAACGACACTGCGAGACCCATGAAATTCGGCGCAAATTTTGCGAGACCCAGAGTTTAAAGGACCATTCGCCACCCCTTCCAAGTTTGTACAGAGCGACCATCTAGCATTGAGACCCTTAAAACTCTTCTGCCCAGGCGGTCTCCCAGTTTTTGAATCCTGAAAAGTGAATAAATTTATTCATTGACCCAGAGAAAAACCTTCCTTGTTTTTAAAAGCCAAACATGGTAAAACTATAGAGAATGACCCGTAGTCGAAATATTGCAATCTGAACCGGCAAAAGTCCTACAGTTTTGTGACCGCAATTTTTTCGCCTCCCGGGGGGTACTCCCTGGCATGGGCCTACCCCTCGGGCAGTTTCACAAGACAATCACCCTGGCAACGAATCGATTTATTGTAGATTTACGCGTCTAATACCCGGTACTAAACTTTGAATTTCCCAATTTCCGGTCGGATGCAGTTTCTTAATACTTAAGAACACGTTGTCATTGCATATCGCAGTCCTAGATTTCCGGTTAGTTTGAAGAGAAAGGCTGTGTTTCCCAGCCTAGCGAGAGAGAGCGCTTGTAGCCTAATGTCTGGGTCTGACTCCTCAAAAAGGTCAATTAAAACTCCGCCGGACGGGAGCCGGATAAGAGATACAATAAACGGCACGCAATACATGCTTAGAGATTTGTTACATGTAGAATATGTGACCCCATAAAGACGTTAAATTGTAATCATTTTAGTGTTATACAAGTAGATTAAAACACGGTACAAATTATGAATGGATATAATTATGAAGCAATGAATTGATTATTATCAATTATAAAGAACGGTATAAAATTATTCTTACTAAAAACGTAACCACATTTTATTAAAAATATTACAATTCGATTACAATATTTCCATGAATATCTCATTAGTGGGAATGGCAATGGACACGTTTGTAATATACCAGCGTATTGAAAAACCCAAAATTCACTTCAGCATTATTAGCAGTCAAGTAAGAAACCTTGTGTATAAGATTAAATATATATTTTAAAACTCAACGCTTTCGTCGTTCAGGCAAAACAGAACATACAGATAACTCACCTCTTCAATATTTTCCACAAACTGCCATAGCTGTCACAATAAAATCTCCGCTCAAACGGACTTTCCCAAGATGGCGGATGACAAAGAAAAGGTCTAGTCCCAGTGCTTCTCGGTTCTAATGAAGGAATAATGAGTAAAATAAAAATATAGCAAATTTAAATTTCAGGGGAAAGAATTCCCCAAGCTCCCCCAACCCTTCAATTGCGTTTCTGGCACCTAGACCATTCTCCGTTGTTTTGTTTTCTCTACGTAAGCACATTTTGACGCAAAAACAAAACGCGTTATTGCCGACCTGCTCACCTTGCCTAGTTCTAGTAAAGCTTTCCCCCAGACCACCGCGCTTAATTCATTTTGCGACGTATCCTACACGTAATTCCACTCTTCCCTTCTACCCCTTCCCCTCCAAAAAAAAAGTAGCGGTGAGATACAGTCGGAAGTCCGCCAGTAGAAAGAACAGAAATGGTTAGACTTGCACAGTGAAATCAGGAGTCTCCTAATCTGTTGGCAGGGCATCTCATGATCACCACTTCTACGCATGCATGCATTCGATGTACTCGCAGCTTTTTACAGTTAAAATTCTCTAGCCGTGTTTAGGCAAATCTCTTAGTATCTCTTAAATGTAGATAAAAAAAGATTAGAAGCTTTCTGAAGTTTTGTGATTTTTTTCCTTGTGATTTTGTTCTTTGTGTCTTTTGACAAGGATTTTAATGATGGCTGCGTGGAAATACGAAGGACGAAGTGCGATTATCTTGATGACTTTCGTGGTACGGACACTCTTCATTATCAATGGAGGTATGAGAATAAAACAAACTAGTAGACTAGGGCTCTTTTTGGGATTCACGATATTCCCCCTTTCCCTAGCTCAACCGTCCGATTTCCCTAGTATCTATGAACAATTGTTGGAAGAAATTGAGCTCAGTAGAGAACAACACGAATTGACTGCAACATCGCGAACAACTTATGATTAAATTAAAGCCCATTTTAGACCTAAAATATGCAGCCTTTTTGATTGTGAATCCAGCGCCAAGAAATTTACCCACTGTTCCCAACGTCCCGGGTCCCAGGAGCCACCAAAAAGTTTTGATCATGACTAGGGTTGGTACGAAATAACTTTATTGCTTAAACTTTATTTAGGGGTTCAGTTTGGAAAGCAGTAGATTCGATTACCAACCGCTGTTCTGGAAAGGAGCCCACGCTCCTGGCCGGACCTGTCGAGCCTTTCAGCTCAGGTGTTATTTAACAACCCCTACAATACAGCCGGTCTCGTTATGTAACTTGACCCGATATTGGTAGCCTTTTAGTAAACTTAGAGGACTTTGATTTGTTAATCTTTTTAACCTTTAATGGTCCGTTTCGTTTTAGATGGGGCAGAGAGCTCAACAGTCGTGGCCAGCTCGTCTCCATTAAGCAGCTTTGTTGAATCAGTGGAGACCTCTGTGCCTGTATCTGCTTCAATAAAAAGCCGACCCATTTCTTCTCTAGCCCAAAGTTCAGCGGTAATTGAAACTCAGGTTTCATCACGTGCATCTTCTAGTACACCTGTAATTCAAACTTCTTCTCAGGCTGTTACAATTGTAGTCACGAATTCGTCTCCTCAAACGTCAATCACAACTTCATCCACCTCCCCTGTCTCAGTAACAGTCACACCTTTGACTCAGAACCATACAACAACCGTAGCCGCGGTTCCCTCTCCTCAAACGTCAATTACAACTTCGTCCACCTCCCCTGTCTCAGTAACAGTCAAACCTTCGACTCAGGACCATATAACAACCGTAGCCGCGGTCCCCTCTCCTCAAACGTCAATCACAACTTCGTTCACATCCTCTGTCTCAGTAACAGTCACACCTTTGACTCAGGAACATACAACAACCGTAGCCGCGGTTCCCTCTCCTCAAACGTCAATCACAACTTCGTTCACATCCTCTGTCTCAGTAACAGTCACACCTTTGACTCAGGAACATACAACAACCGTAGCCGCGGTCCCCTCTCCTCAAACGTCAATCACAACTTCGTTCACATCCTCTGTCTCAGTAACAGTCACACCTTTGACTCAGGAACATACAACAACCGTAGCCGCGGTTCCCTCTCCTCAAACGTCGATCACAACTTCGTTCACATCCTCTGTCTTCATCAATGCCACATCAGCGCCTCAGCAAGAGTCAGTCTACATCGAGATGACCTTCAAGATGTCGTGGGGAAGATTGTGTTTCTTGCTAACTCTGTTTAAAAAGGCGCTGTCAGATGACTTGATTGAAATGAAAGACTTGGAGTATGAACGTGTCAACCCGGCAAGAATTAAGCTTATGAACAACAATGCAAAGTGCGAGAACAAGACGTATTATAACGACAAAGCCGTTTTAAAGTTCTATATTTCCAACAGCACGGAGGATTTCGACACATTGGATAAGGAGATGACTATCAAGGCTTTCCAAATTCTGTACGATTATTGGGTGAACAAAAAAATGATACTCCTCGATGAAGTGTTTGAGAGAAAAGTAAGTAGCCGCCGGAAAAAAAAAAACTTTTTAATTAATGAGTAGAATTTAACTTGTGGTCTTGAAATAATCCACTTACACAATGACTCTAATAAGAACCAATTCCTGTTTAAAAGAAAAAAATTCGCTCGCAATTTTGAATTCAGTTGACACTGAAACCTCGAATTTTAGTTTTATCGGAAGTTATCTTAGGCCCGGTCATCAAACGCCGTACTTCACATGAGCCGAACTTAATGACAGTTTAGGTCGACTCAAATAATTTAAAAAAACGTCTTTTTGAGTCAAATGTCACACTTAATTCAGTCGAACCGAATGCCAGAACTGCTACACCAAACAAATAACAAAAGCGGTCTTGTTGGTCAGTGGTTTTTCAAGGTAAAGTCAAAATGGCACCTTTAGGCATTATGCATTTGATCCGACTCATGTGACGATCGGCGTTTGACCCAAAGTCGGTCTTCAGGCGTTATTCACGGCTGGCCAGGCGTGAAGAACGCCTCAGCCTCTCCAAATAAAATCAGTCGAACTTAATTGGGTCAAACGCCGAACTTCACATGAGCCTAATTGGTTTAACTGGGTTCGGCTCTTGTGAAATACGGCGTTTGACCCGGGCCTTATCCTTTGATGCAGACCTCTAACAACACACGGAGGCAAGGGGTTTTCTTTTCGACGTTATCAAGTTTGTGAAGTGCATTTAAAACGTCACCCTAATGCAACATGCAGTTCCGAGCTTAGCAGCAGTTGGACACAGCGGATATCACAAATGTTTTGATGGGTTACGCGAAAACCGAACATATTGGATATTATGTAATTATTGACTAAGTGGGAAGGCCGGACGGGAAAATATATGTATTTGGCTCGAGTTCAGGACGTACGGACCCCGAGCCAAATATTTTTCCGTCCGGCCCTCCCACACAGTCAATAAGTACATATTATTATATAGATACGAGCGTTTTACTGGAAAATACACCACTTGTAAAATTCATACGAAACAACATCCGGGACCCGAGTACTACGATTATCAGTTGCAATTGAGTAAGGCGCGAACGAGCTTTGGGGATGAAGTTCTGGAGTTAAAATTACGGTGTTGCCACGGGCAACTTCCACGTTTCCAATGGCAACAATATCGTCGCCTGCAATTTCGTGCGTTTTGCTGTTAATGACGTCAATACAGACAAGCTGCCACTGTATCGGAGCCAGTTGCCGTGACAACAACACAAGTTGAACGTCAAAACCTGGTCACCAAACTTTCGTCGCGCCTTACTCAACTGGTAATCGTAGTCGCTTATTTTCCATATCTTTAACCTGAGTATCAGACCTTTCTTAGCAAGAGGGTAGGGGTAGGGGGAAATTGCAGAGCCTTCTTTGCCGGGTGTTTCCTCCTCCTACACCGCGAGTAGGAAAAGCCTGATACTCAGGCTACTATATCCTCAGTGGAAGCGAACTTTGTGCATGTAGTTCGCGAATCCACTTGTTCACCCGCCGTAAACCGGTGGCAGTACACGGTGTCGTGTAACTTATCTTCCTTGTTACAAAATCGCTTTTTTTTTTCTTTTGTACTTTATCTCTAGGTTGAAAAAGTAGAACTAATAGGAACTGATCAAGATGCATACGTTGAAAAATACACAGAAGCTCAGCGCATCGGTATTGGTATCGGAGTTGGCCTAGCTGTGGTAGTCCTCATTTTACTTATATTCTACTGTGTGGTAAGTTAAGAGTCCTAAGACAAGGAAATGTGTTTTTGACATAAACATCGACCGAAGTACCCCGCGGCATGCTATATTTTATTTGGATATCTATTTTTTAGGAAGGATTTTTCTTCTTGTTAGCTACTCTTCGGAAACATTAAATGGAAATTATTTATACAATAAAGGAAAATTGAGGGTCTAAGTTATGTTGTGCTGTGCTCTGCTGTGTTAGTTCCGTCTAGATATTTTAATTCGTGGGTGGAGGGTGAGAGGTGGGGGTTATGCGATGCGTAAGGGGAGCGCAGTGGCCTTCAAAAGAGTCTCAAAAGAAATAAATAGATCAGTGTGCGAGGATATTTTCGACGACATTTAACTGATACCCTGAGCTTCGCCGAAAAGTGAGTGCTTTTGTGTGTACGTCTGAAGTTGTTCTTTAAATAAGCATTTGAAGGTGGATCTGAACAAGGGTTGTATCGCAGATTTACTACGCCAGACACTGTCCAAGATGATTGAGCTTGGAGCGGGTTTTATCTCAACGACTGACTCACTGACCTGTACTGTTGTTCGATAGAGATGTTGCAGAAACGTTAAGAGTGTCGGCCATTCTACAGAGGAGCCCCGGATGATTTTCACCAATACAGTCGCAATAAATAAAGAAGCCACAACAGACGCTGATGGTGAGAGCGTAGATACTCCTCGGTCGGACGATAAGCAGACAGACGAACCAGAGGAAGTGGTCATACATAAACAAACTCAGGATGAAATGCCGCTTCTGTCTGCAATCAAGGATTTTGAGGACGGTCAAAAAGTAGATCAAAGTGAGTGAAGCTGATCTTAGAGATCAAAAAACTCAACATGATGCAAATTTCTTGTTGAAACTTTCTGTTGTAATCGCTTAAAGTGTGAACCCGGTTTAAGGAACTAGGATACCGAGAATTAATCTAAGGTTTTGATACTAATCATTTCTAAAGAGAATGGCCAGACGTTTTTTACGAGTGAAATGAACTCGTTTGTAACGAGTGCAGTTTCTAGTCCTAACATCAACTAAAGGTCATATTCACTCCAGACACGTATACTCTCGTGCTCTGCTGCAGACATCTAAGATTATGAATTACTAGGGAAAATAATTAAGGCTGTATACACTCATTAAGTAGTTTAACAAATTGATTTGCAGCCGAATCTGATGGAGAGCCCAATACTGAAAAAGCGCCGCTGGCCAAACCTGAGCCCGATAACGAATCCGAGGGTGAGCCAATAAAATCAATAGATGAACCAGAACCGAAGCCAATCAAATCACCGGATGAACCTGCAGGAGAGCCCTCAAATGAATACGAGGCTGTTGTAAGTAACTCTCTTTTTCAAACTGAACGGCGTTGACTCTAGCTTGGGCCGTAGGCCGGAAACGTTTTAGTTTCACGCGGATGGCTAGCAAAATTTCGGCCCAAAACAAGTGCGGACAGGAAATTTGACATTTCGATCGATAGGTCTTTAGGTAATCTTTGACAACTTCCTTCCCAAAATGCAGATATTCTGGTGCTCTCGATTGATTTATAGTAGTGACAGTGAGTGCTATTTTTTATTGGTAAGGATGGCTCGGAAGATGCTCCTCCAATCAGTGAACCGCCAGTTACAGAGAAGCCTCCCGAGACAGGAGAAGACACCGTCACTTCGTCTGTGACTATAGTCGTGAGTTGTGTACTTTGTAATTTTTTTTGTTTTATATTTTTCCTTCCTTTTCGTGGTACATGAATCCCTGACAATTTTTCTCATTCCGATTGGTGCAAATCACACTTTGTTAACTGAAGCACGAAAAACAGATGGGTCCAATGACAGTTGTCTCGAAGATACTGACAAGATTAATCGCGACCAGTATCAACTGTCTGCTCATAGAGTCGGCCCAAGCTAACTTCAGTACTTCAAAGAGAACCAGTATTACGGTTTACTTTTCTAAGAGATGTTCTAAGATGTTCGATTTCTAAGAGATGTTACTTCTGTGTAGTCTCAAATTGCTGGCACATACACAGTGAATTAAGGAACGTGTGTGAACGTTTACTGAGTGTCTACTGTATTCACGCACTGAATGCCGGCGGGTTTTCAAAAATTCAAAGGGAACTTCCGGGGGTACTCCCCTATAAAAAGGACCGGGATGCTCGTCGGAAATTTTGAAAATAACCCCTAAGAGGTACCAAGATCCTGTTTTGTGGGCCTCGCTTGAAATTTATTGTTAACCCCTAATAGGTACCAATTCTAAACAACGCATTAATTGACAGTTTCATAGCATGAATACGCTAGTTTTTAAGTGATAATTGTCTCCCCCACAAGAAAAAGAATTGTTTTTGTAGGCTTCAAAGTACTTTCTGACAGAAAAAAACCTACATTAAAGTACCACGCATTTGCAAGCTCTTTACGTTTTCATTTAATTATTAGATTACCCCGGAATCAAGTCCAGCGACAGTTGAATTCCCTGTCCCAGAACCTGCACCCGAGCCAGCGAAAGAAGATGATGACGACAAGCCTGACTTCGGCCAATCAGACAACATTGACGTAGGTCCTAACCAGGGGGCCATTAACATGGCATTTGATGACAAGGATGAGGCACCAGATGAAGGGGAAGAAGAAGAAGATGAGGTTAGTTAAAATTTATATTTATAATGGCAGTGAAACGTATTTATATAACTTTAATATGCTAGCTTCGCGTGGATGGAAGAATATTTTCGACCGTCGATAGGGCGAGGAACAGCGCTTAGTTAGTGCTGGGGCAAAGGCTGTGCAAAAACTATTAGCCCGGATATTACCGATCAGTCCAACCCACGCCCGAAGGTTCAGTTGCTTTGCTGACAGCGGAAGGCAGCAGCAGATGTGAGAGCAGATACTTTCTTGATATACCTCCAAATTCCTCGAACTAACATTTAAAGAAATGAATGACGGATACTAATGAGAATCAGTCACTCTCAAACTCCCTTATTCTATTTGGTATCAACATCACGTTACTCTTCAAATCACTTTTACTGATTTCCTCTGAGTGAAAGACAAAACCCGGGTTGTCATACCTCCCAACTCAAATACGTTTTCCGATTGGAGGAAAACGTGTCACGTGTCGTGGGTCAAAACTCACTAACTCCCTAGGGCGAACAAAACTCACTAACTCCCTAGGGAAATAACAGCATGAACTTTCGACTTGCACGTGAACAGGTCGTGCACCTTGAAACCACGGCAAATTTGTGAGCCAGCCGGCGCAAAGCAAACGATTTCTCCAGTTTTTTTCTACTTTTGAGTTGGGAGGTATAACAAAACACTTAACGACTGGCCCCGCGGGAAACATTGTGTTTTGTTTCTCCTCGACCTCTTCGCCTCGGGGAACATTGAGGGTCTCGGGGAAACAAAACTCACTGTTTCCCTTAGGACCAGTCATTAAGTGCTTAATGTAACCGGAAGGGGAGAGGGGTGAATGCTCATCAAAGCATAATACGGGCAGTCTCTTTCTCGAGGTCCAAACCCTTTCCCTTTTAATACAATTAAAGAAAAAATGTAACCCTTTAATTTACCTTCGATATCTTTTCCCCTGACTAAGTACCCACTACATGATGCCAGTCTGTTCGAGATATTTTGAAAGGACCCTATACTTCACTTTGTGAAATTCGTACTCTTTTATACACCTTCAGCCTGAAGAGGAACCACTTTCGAGCGGAATCTCAACGAATAATGAGTTCCCCCGGTGACTGCAAGGCCCGAGGTTAATGTAAATAGTGTACCCAAATCTCACAGTACTACACGATGCTTAAATAGTTTTTTATATATTTTCCTTTTGCAGGAGACGAAATTTTAAAAATTTTAATAGAAGCTCACCCTGGAAATGTTAGGAGGCCATGAGCCAGTTTCAAATAGGCTGACGACTTTCTAAAAATGTATTTTTACGCAAATGCTATTTCTTAGTCACCCTTCGGACGTACAAAGCAGAAGAAAGTGGAGATGACTTTTACAAATATGTCGAAGTGGGACAACGCACCAAAAATGCAAATAATCAAAACTACACTGCCAAAGTATGATTTAAAACCTGAAGTTCATCGATCAATTTCAGTAGGGGATCAATTTTTCGCGCATTGTTTAGCAAAACAGATCATTTCCAGTTTTTCATTTGAATTCACATATAACTCACTTTGCATCTGAGCTCCTGGAATATACCTTTTGTACTCATGAAATTACTACTTTTAGAGACAGAAACATTTCTCGCGCAACTTGTCTGTTTTCTTCAGCAGAAGACATATATGTACGAGCACTTCAAACAATTCTCCTGCACGACATACGTCCGCTGGGCGCATGCGCTCAATAAACTAGCAACTATTGGAATGCTTTTTCACTTATTTTGGACAAATACGCACAGCTGACTTGCAGGGCTCTTGGACAACGCCAAAGTCATCTATGACTGCAGTGCAGCTTGGAATTCATGCGACTGCAAAGTCGGATGAGAACCGGTTATATGAATATGGATAAGCAGGGGCCTAATGGGTATCCCTCACCTCGGATCGAGCGGTCCCGGTTCGAGCCCAGGCCGGAGCAAGAGACGCATGCCACTCTCTCTAAATGGGTATACCGGTGAATATAATACCAGGGGTAACCCTGCGATGGGTTAGCATCCGGCCGGGAAGGGGAGGGAGGAGTAGATACACTCCTTATCAATTAGAACCACAGGAACGGTGTAAGCCCGGTATAAGAACCTGTACAGTTCTCGAAACTGATGAGTTCTGCTATCGAGCAGCAGGATAAATCCATAATATATAACGGAGTTAAACCTGGCTTCTTCACTAGATAGTTATTTACCTGATGCCTAACGTCTTCCACCCAGCCGAACAGACCTTGAAGCTGTAAAATCGATGTCATAAATATATTATGGAGATTATAATATTGGAATATATATAATGCAGTCCTTGCAAACAAGAGTAAACGTAGAAGTGATAAAAGAAATGTAGTGGGTATTGCATGTAACTAAGCAAGCAGATTCAGTTTTTTGTTTAATATTGAGGTACAATACGAATGCTATTTTTTGCAAGTGTTCCTTCTTGATTACCAGGATATATTCTCTGTATTTGCATTTTTTTTTTACATGATATCTTTTTTTCTGTAACGGAATTAATAAATATCTATCAAAGATGGGGAAGATATACTCGCTAGCACGCAGCCTTAAAATGTAGATAAATGTCTGTGTGTAATTATGTTTCAATTTTTTAAATAAACTGAGCATGAAGCTTTTTCATTTTGGTCTCTGTTTTTTTTTTTTTTTTTTTTTTTTTTTTTTTAATGCCGATAAATTCTTATTATACAGTAATCTCGACAAATAAACAAAGAAGCAGTGGGGTGCAGTTTTCTTGTCACGGAAGTCTCCCTTCCACAGACTGAAACAGCCTAATCCATAGGCGTTTTGTGCTTCGAAGTACACGCGAGGGCCTGGAAATTAACGAGTAAGTTCCGTCGTGAAGAATTTCGCGTCAGAAAGTGTTGGAAAAAAGGAAACGTCTGGGTAATAGCCTCACTACTGGCCTGCGCACCTGGAATCATGTCATCGTATATCTCGCGGAAAATTAACACGTGACGGTGAAACAAACAATAACAGCGCTTGTTACATGTCCAACTAGCCCAGTCATGCGCGGTAAGTGTTCTGTACTCGCCTCAGCCTTCTCGCTTTTACAAGCAGTGACAAGACGAAGATTACGTGATTGAGGCTCTGAAGGTGACATCGATCTTCAAAATCACGAGGAAACTGTCAGGTATGAGAAAACCAGCTTTTATCACGAAATCTATTATTTTTCTACATCATTTATCATTAGTTGTTTATTTCCTTGGACTATACGAAGAGGACCGCGTTATACAAGTACACTTCAGCTATATATATACCTTTGAAAGTTCACATCTGCGGCTGGCATAATTCACTGGAAAAATCTCGACTTTTTGGCCACGATTCACGCAAGCAGTTCGATAGCATCTCTGCCTGAACAAACCGTTGCGCTCTTTATGTGCCCAAACCCATTGCGCCATTCGCGGCGTTTTAATTCGCCGGAAACAAGCTCAAACCAAGCACGTAAAAGATGGACGCTATTGTGATCTATTATAATTCAAGCAGGCCGAAATTATGGCAGCTAGGATGTTTTTTTTTTTCAGTAAGTAAGTAAAATATTCTCCAATTGCAAACTGAAGTTAAACACAAAGACCAAATATTGCTTTGAAATTTTGCAACCTCCCCTTGTAAATGAACAATAGTATTTTTTCTTTTACTACACCAATGCGATAAAGCAGGTCTACACGTAGGTTTCAAAGTTGTTTTCTTTTTCATTTTATCGTTCTAGCCCGAACTGTCATCATGTTTACTCAGTGTGTTTAATTTTTAATGACGTAGTCATTTAACAAAGACCATCTTTGCTTTGTTGATTCGGGATACGCTACTTTTGTCCTCTATTTATAAATTCAAAACTTCTAACAAATGGATTTCGTAGGTGCAAGCCGTCATTAGACTAATATTTCAGTGAAACTTCATGTACAAGAAAAGGACTGCATCTACAAGATCCCTTCTTTGAAGTTTAAATGAGGTAAAGTGTTGCTGACCTATTAACAATGTTTTGAATCACGCAGATGAATTATATATGGTAATTTTCAGATCAAGAGCAGATCTTGTAAGGGTTATTTGAAGCATGCTCGTTTTCGCGGCATAGTTTAGTAGGGTCGACTTGTAGCTAGTCGACATTTGACATGTGGTTGGAAAGGAGTGAAAAAATATTTTGCTAAAGAAAAAGTAAGTGAGACAAAGCTCTTAATGTCCTTAATGGCTATGACATTTTGGATAAAATATTTATAGTTCTTGGTGATCAAGAAATGTTTATCGTGATCCAAGATAGGTGTACTTGTTCAAGTGAGATGTGGAGAGACTTCCGAGGATCATCAGTGGAAGATCGAATTTTATTATATGGCTAGCTCCGTGAGCGGGCAAGATGAATCAAATCCTGCGCTGTGATTGGCTACCCGAGCGGGCAAGATGGAGCTATCTTGCCCGCTCGGGACTACCCGCCGTGTCCCGCAAGAAAAATTTCCCCGAAAGCCATATAATAAATCCTTTATTGACCAAGCTGGTTCAGTCAAGATGGCTAGATATTGGCCTTGTTCTTTTTTTGCGAGTTTATGGACCTCGACTCCGTCTAGGTCCACAAACTCGCAAAAAAAAGAACTTGGCCAATATCCAGCCATCTTGACCTCACACTTGGTCAATAACCCATATATCTTGGCGGTGCACAATTACCTTACGCACTAGCTACAACTATACAAAATTACAAAGGTTAACTACCGGCGACATTGCTACATGAAGCAAAACTGATAACAGTAAATTCAGTTCGGTCAAGCTTTCGGCATAGAAGCCTCTTTTGCAAACGGACGTTTCATGGCCATTAGCCACTGCTCCGAACCAAGATAATTAAAATTTTGTAAACGCTGATGCGGCAGTTTGGATCCAGAATGACCCATCTGGGATGTTGGTTAGTATAGGTTGCAACCATGCAAATTTGTTTCCTCTGGAGTCATGTTTCCACGATAATGTTAGCAATGGACGCTGGAAGGAGGCCTGACCTGGTAGTAAGTTTCAAATTGGCCAGCCCCAGAAAATTACGGCCCTGTTTATTTGCAATCATCCGAGCCTTTTTCACAAAAGATCCTTTAATTTTGGCTTCATTTTATTTCAATATCAATAGGCACCATTGTAATTTTTCCAGTTAATATCACTTTGATAAACAATTGTTTATACAATCTGCAACTTTCATTTTGCAAAAACAATCAAAACTCCTTAACTCGATTCGCTTCGGGTCCTCGAATCACTTGACGTGAACAAAGCCACTGGTAACGATGGTATCCCAACAAAGGTCTTAAAATCTGGCGCTGAGGAGTTATCAAGTTCTTTGACTACTCTGTTCAACTCCTGTATAAACAAAAGTGTATGGCCTACTGAGTGGAAGAGCGGAGATTGGGTTCCAATACATAAAAAGGATGACAAAATGGTGAGAGAAAATTACAGGCCAATCACACTGTTACCATGCGCAAGTAAAGTCCTAGAGAAACTAGTGGGGGTGCAAGTGAACTTCTGCTTCCATGATCGTATATATCTGCATTCTTCCGCCTATCGTAAAGCGCATAGTTGCGAAACAACACTGATCAATTTAGTAGAAAACTGGAGACTTGCTAGGGATCAAGGAAAAGTAGTCAGTATATTATCAACAGACATGTCTAAGGCGTTTGATTCTCTCCACCCACCGCTACTATTGAGCAAGTTTCGGGCATACGGTTTTCGAGAGAATACCGTACAACTGCTAAATAGCTACCTCACAGACCGGAAATATCGAGTTAAGATCGGTCGTCACGTCAGTTCGAGTCGACTGGTAAACCGCGGCTGTCCACAAGGCTCCGCCCTTGGCCCGCTGCTATGGAACATTTTTCAAAATGATCTACCCTATGGCCTCAATGCGAAATTGTCGATGTACGCAGATGATCACCAAATTTATCATATCGGGGACGACCAGAGAGCCGTTACATCGCAACTCAAGGAGAGTGCTAATTTTGCTACAAATTGGTACGGCTCAAATCTCTTAGCCGGGAATATCAAGAAGTACCAAGCCATGAACATCGGCTTTAGTCAGAGCAGTGGTAACATCCATGTAAACGGAGAGGAAATCAAGACCACGGATAATCTTCAGCTTTTAGGCGTGACACTAGACTCCGATCTTAGTTTCTCCGACCACATAAATCTTAGCTGTAAAAAAGCTAGTCAAAGAATAGGCGTTTTAATGAGATTAAGAAACCTAATTCCTACGCAGTCAAAACTAACATTGTTCAAATGCGCCATTTTACCCTACGTTACCTACTGTCACTTAGTATGGCACTTTTGTAAAGCTAGCGATACTAGAAAACTGGAGAGAATACAAGAAAGAGGCCTCAGAGCAGTTTTTAAGGACAACAGCTCAAGCTATAATCAACTGCTCGCGAGGGCCGGTCTGCCCACATTACCTAGTAGACGACTTCAAGACCTCTCTACTTTGATGTATAAAGTTAAACATAAGTTATGCGCCTATTATCTCTGTGATTTTTTCAGCAATAACCCTAGTACGTATAACTTAAGACAATCTGACTTTACAATGCCAAGGTTTAACTCGGTGAAATATGGTAAGCACTCGATCAGATATCTAGGACCCAAATTGTGGTCAAAATTACCAAAGAGCATGAGAGAGGCCACATCTCTCAGCACTTTTAAGACGAACATCAGAAATCTCAACAATCTTGATGCATTACTAGATGATGGCTGCAGAGGCTGTCCCCTCTGCTCCTCCTAAAGAACTTTTTTTAAGTATGTATTATTGTATTATAAAATCCACTGTACATAGTCCCATAACATCTTTTAACTTGGATTTAAATTTTATTATTGTAAATAGCAATAGGTTTTTTTTTTTTTTTTTTTTTTTTTTTTTTTTTTTTTTTTCTAATTTAACTCGTTTTTGTTATGTCCCCGTATTAGTAGGGGAGTTTTTCCCCAGCTAGGTGGTTGATGACATTCTTAATAAAGTTTCTATCTATCTATCTATCTTGTGCAAACCAAACTTTTCAATACAAAACTCATGAAAACTCGGGAAGAGCAGGCAGGGCAGTTTCGTAAAACTATTGGTGGCGTATGGCCAAGTGTTTAACAAAGCGTTTTTGATTGACACGGCAATCTTCAGTCTTTGTCATGCATCCACTCCAAACTCAAACCGATTTTGACGAAGTTGACTAAAGAACTTAAAACCAGTTCAGTTGAGGTTCTTGTTTATAGGGCTCGTAGATGTATAAAACGTTTTCTTTTTGACGTTCACTAAAGAAAAGTACACGATTTTAAAGGGCACATGCTGCGAATAAAAACATCTTTGAATGCGTTACTGAACGGAAATCAAATGTAAACTTGCTAACACTTGACTTGATCTTATATGTATTAGCTTAAGACCCTTCACAACTTGTTTGAGCCTGTCCCAGTCTTTGAAAATGGAACAATGAACACGTTGATCTGACAGTATGCAACAGTTGGCTGGCTTGTTAAAAGCTACGCTATCGCTGTTCTAACTAAAAATCCAAATTTCTGTTAGAAATAGGCCAGCTCACAAAAGGGACACATCTTCACGGAGATTCAAATATTTCGGAATTAACTCGGTTGCCATCCTGTCAAACAACCTACCTTGCTGGACACATTCAAGCAAGCAAATAATGGTAAAACTAATCATGCATGGAAAAGTGTTGCATGCGTTGCAGCGGACTTACACCCCATAAAAACTGAGTTCGAGTCAGGTGTTGGAGCCCGTTGGGGCTAAGTTCTTACAAACTGCACATACGAATGTATGGAGCGTATCAGAAACACACTAAGGAGTCTGACGTTGACATTACCACGTACTGAGTCACTTAAATTTTGTGTAGGTGTTGTACTGGCGTAACTGAAAGCAACTTAATTGCTTTGTTATGATAATCAAACATCTCGAACTTTCATTCATACTTTGTCGAAGTTGTTAATAAACTATGACTTATTGTCATAAAGTCTTTATGGAATCTTAAATGCCGCGTAAATGCTTCAAATAGTTGTTCTCCGATAGTTATTAAAGTTTTTCATGTATATTTGTCAGGGGTTTTTTTCACGTACTTATTTCCGTTGAAACTACTTTTGCATAACAACTAAAGTTAGACCTTTGACGTTGTCATTGTGAACAACGGAATATGAATATATTTGATCACAATACGAAATCTTCCCACGGTTAAATTCCTTCACAACAAGACTGCCCGTCGACTGTGTTAGTTAATCTTTGGGACAAGGTAGCAACGCTTCAAACGAATCAGATACCGGAGTTTCAATTGCCTCACGAAGCGAGGCAAAAGGTTTGCCAAATATTTGGGTTTATTATAGAAGCAGTCAGACTACGAGTGCTCCAGGCGATTTATTAAGTTAAAAATAGAGAAGAAGAGATCACTAATGTCGGCTTCGTTGTCAAGTTCCATCTCGAGCTTTAAATATGTGATCATCTCTCGATACTGCTATGGACAGATTTATCAATAAGAGAACGATGCTGTAAGCTGAAAGTTATTCGTAGCCGGCAAAACTGTTGTCCATGTATTTACCAGGATTTAAAATTATCGCGTTCGCGGTTAGTGCACATGACCACCAAAACTCGGTTGCACTTTTCGTAATTCAGATTTACAGTTTTCTTTTTGTTGTGTACATGTATTTTAAAACGATGTTGTCGAAATAGCGGCTTAAGAAAGAAACATGAAGCTTTCTACCTGAAAGGTGTGCTTCAGTTATTTAGATTTCGAAATCCACCATGCTAAACCACGTCAAACGCCGAAACGTACGTGAGTCCTTCACCTAAAAGGAAAGGGACATTACACATTATTTTCACATTTGGGAGGCAAAATTAATCATCGATTTTGAAGACATTTGACAAAATTGATTGTTTTAAGTTTCCAAATTTACTGATGAGCTGAACAGTAAATCCGTGACTGCTTTATCTAATTAGCTTATCTGGTCATTTAGTGAGATAATAAATGTTAGCTGCGAATATGAAATTCAGGAGCCCGTTTCTCGAAAGTCCCGAAAAGTTTTCCCACCCGGAAAGCCGTAGCAAAATCTCAAACCTTTTGATTACAGAGCTGTTTTATTAACATATTCTAAATATTAACCGAGGTTCTCTTCATACAAGAAGTTTCAGGCGTATACACCTCTCTGTTTTTAGATACAGATGAACTAAAAATGGCTTGACGGGTCCGAAAAGTTTCCGGGGCTTTCGAGAAACGGGCCCCTGGAGTCTTAAGTGGGTATTACCTTTTGAAAACGGCACGTGTTCAACGGGTTAAATTAAAAAATTCCAAGTGGAATTCTGAGTTGAATTGTTATTGTAAACGTTTGCCTTAATTCTTCCAACAACACGATCTGCCTACTCTTGAAAATTATTCAGATTTTCTATTTATTGTGTTAAGCTATGAAGTCACCCTTGAAAGAGAATTAATTATGTTTGTCACGGTTCATGCTTTTCAAGGGTCATTTACTGAGGTCTTTTATATAAAAATAATAATTTTTTCGACAGCGAGGACTTGAATAACTTTCAACAAGAGGTTAATGCACACGACTTTGAAACGTAATTATTTTTTTTGACTGATCATGAGATTTAATTTTTCTACTATTTACAAGTCAATTAATTGAAAATGGCATGGCCGGTATTGCCTCAGCAAATTAGTAATCACAATAGAGATATGGTAAAGATGAAAGTTAAATTTGATACTCGTAACTTCGAGAAATATATGCACACATGCTCTCCTATCCTATGCGTAAGTTGGGTCGATTTCTTAATAATGCCTGCATCAAAGGCGGCGCACTACAGTTGTTAACTCATGTAGACTAGTTTAGGGTGCCTGGGGCGACAACAATTCGTTTGGAGGCAACCGCCAGTGCAAGTGATAAAGTGGGTGGTTTGTTGCCCCATTTCAGACCATGTGATGATACTCTTGAGAATTCTTGCTTTCAAATTTTCAAATAGTCGCGTGTATATGAATGGATTATTTCTAAATGAATAAAAGAAAAATTCTCTAGAGAAAACCACGTGGTCTGTAACGGGACAATGAACCTTCCAAGCTAAAAGGGTATATTGACCTTGGAGGGAAAAGAAGACTGAAGTTGAAGTTTATGTTAAGTCCAGGCCAACTCATTACCTGTAAACTTTTTTTTTCAGCTTTGAAAATCATGACCTTTCTGTCATTAGGCTTCGTAGTTTTGATTTGCGCTCCATCTCTTGTGACAGGTAAGGATGTGCTTAAAACTGAATTTAATTTTTAATTATTTGATCCAGACATTTTTTCGCAATAGAACGTGAAAAACCCCCCAACAAACCAGTCATTTCTTTGAAAACAGACAGTGAACGGAAAAACTGCCTCGAGCGACTATAAGCTTGAAGGAAGTAACTGAAACCTAAGTCATATTGCTGGCTTATTCATAACAATAACAATTTCCTCAAATGTGTTTGGTGCATAAACTGCAGTATTTTGCACTAATTAATGAGCAAAGTTGTATTCGGACAGTGTGTAATCGGACAATTGACTGTAATCGGACACCTGTAATCAGACAGTTACACGAGCCAATCATTTTAAGTCCTCTCAACTAAATCCACCAATCACAACATTGATTACAGTCACTGTAGTAACCAATTCAAATGAGTGACTTTGAAATTGTTATCTCCGGCGACTATTTTCAAAGAAACTTAACAGCCATTTTGCAAGCTATTCTCCATATTTGTAATCACCATATTTAATTCATATGAAACTTTTACTCAGTTTTTGAGAAATTGTAATAGTTATGATTTATTTGTAACGGGACACCTTGTCGTCCAATTCTTATACTCGTGATTAACAAATCGGACTCCGCTTCGCGGTCGTCCGATTTTGTTAATCACTGATATGATTACACCCCGAATTGGACTTGCTCAGTTCTATTACAATTATACAGCATATCTCAGATATGCTTAAAGACTCTATTTCTTTTTCTCCACCGCAGGAGCTACTAAACCTTTGCCGTCAGTGTACCTCCAAATGGACTTTAAATTCACCTGGTCAGAATTCTGTCTTATGGAAACATATTTCAAGACAAAACTTGCCGAATTACTCCTTCAGGACAACGGCGAACCTATTAACGCAACACAGATATACCTCATTAATTTTGACGATAACTGCCCTGCGAAGAACAACGTGGACAAGGCATCACTGTTGTTTTACGTGATTAAAGCTGACGGCACTGTTGATAAAGACATGACTAAACAAGCGTTCAATGTCCTTTATTACTTGGTTGAAAACAATCTCGGGCGACTTTTTGGACCAGTATTTGAATTAAAGGTAACGTGGTTAATTTCCTGGCTATCACTGTGCATTTACTTATTTCTAACAGTAGGTGTCAAAAAAATGATCACGGACACAGAAGCTGTCCTCGAAGCAGACACACAAAGAGATGATAGTTTTGGACAAAATGATAAAAAAAATAGTTTTACATATTTGGCATTGCGCACGATTCATTATGCCTTTATTTATAGATCGAAAAAGTTTCGGCAAAAGGCGAGGAAGCTCCAGCTAAGCCTACCGGCTTCACAGAGATGGAAAGAACCTACATCGCCATCGGAATAGCAGTCGGTATCTTGATCGTCATCATCACCATTTTGGTTGTAGTGGTAAGTGCAACTGATTATAACTGCCGCCGCCGCCTCCTCCTCCTCCTCCTCCTCCTCCTCCTCCTCCTCCTCCTCCTCCTCCTCCTCCTCCTCCTCCTCCTCCTCCTCCCGCTAGTGCTAGTGCTACTACTCCTACTCCTTCTACTTCTCCTCCTCCTCCCCATTCCTTCTTCTCCCATTCGCTTAATCCTTCACCTCCAGCAATGCGACAAATTAACTTGAATAGACGGGGATAAACTTCATCAGTTTTACCACTTTTTTTTACTAACCGTGCTGTTACGTTTTCTTGGCATATATATATGACTGATAAAATCCCTTCATCTGAAAAAGAGAATTCACTTTCCTTTTTCCTCCCTCCCCTCCTTTCTGTCTTTCTTTGCTTACTTGATTAGTTTTTTATTTATTCATCTAATAGTACTTGATCAAGGATCGAAAAAGACGAAAGCGTAACGGCGAAGCTAACCAAACACAGGAGTTCATTGGAGAAGAGAAAAAACTACAAACCACTGAACAAGAGCCTTCAAATGTCAACGTATCTCCTTATGTTCACGTCGAGGAGGTAAGCTGATTTTCTGCATTAACGTACAGCTGCAATTTATAGACTACAAGTGCGGCCCCTATTGGGCAGTCGAAATACAAGGCTACTTGTACAAGTTCGTAAAAGCTTTCAGTATTAGAGGAGCTCAGTCGCGGTATTTTGATATATTTTGGCTACGTACAAAATTACAATTAAATTGAAGGAAAGCTGAAAATAGTAGTTTATTAAGAGAGAAAAACACCAAAGAGATAATAATAAATCATAACGGATCAAGTATGGTTAAGGACAGAGAAGATCAACACGGATTGCGAACGAAGAACATGAAAAATTTAGGCTAAACTCTTCAAGATGCACAAACTGTGACGTAGCTCCTTTAATTAAACTATCGTGGCTGGCTGGTAAATCATATACAACGCCGTTGCAAGACAATTTACTTGGCGTCAATGGTAGAGGATTTAAAAAATACTCCAGCAAGCTTTCCATCAAGAGAACTGTGAGTAGCAACATACAGTATACATGATAAGAAAAACCAAAAAACTTTCTAATCCACAGTGCCATTTTGAAAACAGTTTTTCACGTGAAATGCATTCTCCGACAGCAAAAGTTATTTTAATAGACCCTTTATGTAATAGACGTATTCGGCTGACGTGTTTACATCCTTGTTGCCACCCAATTCAGACCACGTGATGATTCATTAGGGAGGTTACAGTCCTCCGTAGGAAAAAAAATGGCGACTGGTACATTTACCCATAATTCTTACCGCATGAAAACCTTAACAACGTTCATAAAAACGTACGGAAACGTCAAAAATCTCCAAACCTAGGCTACTTAATGTCTTTAGTACAGGGACAAATATTTTAAAATTTTGGCTTTCTTTGTGTCTTATAGGCTGTGTTAGGTTCGCAAGGCATTGTGGTAAAATGTACAGCGGCGATCTTTTTTCCTACCGTAGATTGTGCAATTTGCGTCTCGCAACTGATTGCATGGGTGTATGTACAAACAGAACAATTGTAACCTCCCAAATGAGTCATCACATGATCTGAATTGACCTGTATCCTTTTATGAAAAATAACTGAAATTTCGTGTTATAAACGTACATCATTCCGAAAAATTAACCGTAAACCGTCAAATGATCTAAAATACAATCGCCAACCGTCAAAACGGCTTATTTTTAACCGTCAACCGTCAAAGAGACCCTCCCCCCCCCCCTCCCCATTGGAACCCCTTCTACTGTGTCGGTGGGTAGTCCGTGTTTTTGGGGTTTGTCGCATAACTCTAATCCAATATTTGTTTCTTCAACTTTGACAGCCCAGCCACGCCGAGACGAAGTTCTAGAGTTCCAGGTTATACACCAGCAGCTTCTAACCCGACAGAGGACTTCAACGTATAGACCAACTGAAAAAACGACGTTGTAATTGTCTATATATTTCTTGTATTATATCGTGTCTTTGTTAGGTCTCATTTACGCTCTTTTCAAATACTGTTTAACGCTAATTGCACGTAAGATTAAACAGTGCGTCATTTTCAGATTGAACACATCCATGTACAAGTACGGTTCATCAACGTATAATTCCCTTATGGTTTAGTGTCATCTCCTTCATATCCTTTTACCTTAGGAAAACAATGCAAATTATATATTTCAAGGTTTCCTTGGGAATAGCGCCATCAATGTGCGGATAAATCGTAACAAAGCTTCTCCAGTTGTCCTTTTAAGCTTTAACAGGTCATTGCTTCTTATTACGATATCAATAAAAATAAGCGTAAGACATGCAGATGACGAGGAAACTTCAAATCACTGACTGAGAATATTTCCTTAATCGATAATCGATTTCTTCCAGCTATACTGTTATACGAAATATAGCACTTATACCAGGGTATTCTCTTAAATTTAGACAAGAAGAATGTACCCTTTTGTTTCAACGCTTCAAGGTTATTGACTGTTATAGAGAATATGCCCTCTGAGGTTAAGTTGCATGCGGTTTTGATTGGCGTGCACATGTATTTTCAAATACTAATGCCAGTTTAAATTTGTACTGATTGTATTGTTTTATAGTTATATAGCCACATAAGCACAAGGGAGAGGTGTAAAGACACGTGTTCTCTTGCATAATTTATTTGTTTTTCTATTCATTCATTTGTTCATTGTTCTCGCTTTAATTGCTTCCAATTTAAAAGAGAATGGCTGTAATTAGTAATAAAAGACAGAATTAACACCGAAGCAAATAAGAGTTTATAGCTACTATACATATGCACAGTTTCACTGAGGTCGTCAATATATGAAAGTGCATGAGAAATAAACAGTCAAATTAGCACAATATTATTATTTCTATCCCTTCTCCTCACGCGCCATTTATAATCAATATTTCCCAAGTGCCCACTTCTCAAGTTTTAAAGCATATGCTAAATTGAAATCGTATTTATGCAGATCGCTGGATTTGTTGTCCCATGTGAATTTAACAATAACCAGCACAGCTGTCGGAAATACTTTTTTATTAATTTTCTTCTTTCTTTTCATTTCTTCAAGAAATTATGGCGCATTTCTTAACAAAAGACCTAGGAAGCCAACTGACACATTGAGAAAAATCAATTAAGTAACTGACTCATTTTCATAAAAAGAGGTCTCCATCACATTTTATCATATTTTTTTGGATAAGTTTTATCAAAATAGGGTAAAGACAAACACGCTATGATATTTGGTTGTTTTGAAAGGTACCTTAAAATTGTATATATTGTCATCCTTGTCATAACTAGAAAAGCGCTGCACTTCTTAAATAATTGTCAAGACAATATTGTAGAAAATATGATAAACTTGTTGGCAATGGTCGCTAATTGGCGCTCAAGAAGGAAACAAACAAAACTCGTCCGCGGGAAATGTACACTCAGACGCCAAAGCATTATCTGAGAAATTGCGATCAGGATTATTTTTCTGCATTCTAATTAATATTCTCTTAACAAGAGTTGCGCGACCACTAGTAAGCATAGTAAATAAAGTAAGGAGCTTGAAGAAATTCACCTGATCGCAGTTCAATAAATTATAACAGAAGTTTCACATCGCGCCCTCATCAAATCCTTCGAGATAGAGACACATGATATCAGTGAATTTGATTCTCAATTTCCATGCGGATGTCTACAACGATACCACGATCTTTGATTGGTCGCTTCTCGCCTTTTATCTTCCAATCAACCAATGAGAAGCATTGCACGAATTTCTCAGTGTATACTACGTCACCGGTAAATAATTTGTCGGGCGGAATCTTCGATGAGTTATATTTTTCCTCACGCTACGGAATTCAATAAGGACAGTAAGGTAACCTAAGTGTGTTTTAACATTTTGTGGTCGTCTGTTTTGCCTCTCATTTCACCTTGGCCAAAGCGGACGAAGACAAACCATATAAAAATAAGGCTTAGTAACAATAAGAAACCTTTACACGGTGGGAGGCCATGGGAATACTGGCGTCGATGGCCCACCTTGATCTAAAACGCTTGTTTAAACCTCATAAGAGGTTTACATGTCCATTCGAGAGAACGTGAAGACCTGAGAAAAGGTAGTCTGTTCCAAACGTTAGAGCGAATTTGGACTCATCATCAAAAATGTCAGTCTGGATAAAATTTTATTTCGATTTCCAAGTCTATGAATAAATTTAGGAAGTCAGGATTCTGTTATTCGCAAGGCAAACATCTCAGATTATCAGACAAGTATTTCAGCGAGACTCATATAGTTGAAAAAGAAAATTGCTTTCTCCAAATTAGACAAAGAAAAAAAATTACAAGCAAGTGAGCCACTCATTGAGCACTATGTTTATCAGAACTTTGTCCTTTGGGCAATGACCATCAACGTTTACATTCACTTATCGCCTTGGATCAGACTGTGTGCATTTACAGCTTTTCACTATGCTTAGCAACCGAGTTATAAGTCGTCTCTCACGCAGACACAGTTGCGAAATACAATAAAACCTTTGTTGTCACCCATTAGCCCGAAATAGAATCGGCAACTTTCAATCGGTCGTAAATATACTTTCCTTCACCTTGTTACCTAAATACTCCCATGCTGGCTAGCACCTTGGTAACTGTATCATCCATATTGCGCTCTGAGTACAGAAAACTATTTTATATTTTACTCATGATTCCAGAGAAGGAAGACAATAGTTTTGAGTGTGTATTATTTAGATTTATATTATTCATCATACAAAATGACTATTTTTGAATGCAATTTACTCAAAATGTTGTTCACTTTAAAATAGGAGTAAACCTTATGTTTGTTTACCTTTGAAGTAGAACACCTCGAAGAAGTTTGCAAACCAGTTGTACATAATGTTTTTTGCTGTCAAATCCTAATCGCAGGATAGAAAGCGAGATAAAAATTGTTGTATTTACCATTTTATACGCGTTTAAATTAGATCTAGCAAAATACAGCTCTAATATGTCGTGAAATCTCTAGTCTGTGAAGGCAGTTGAAACACTCTCCATAGAACGTCAAAAGTTCGTAAAATCTGTCTTGTATTTACGAAAACGAAAAGCAATAAAAGTGGGGACCGGATATAACGTATATTTTGAAATTGTTTAATGAAAAAAAAATGCCATTCAGAGATCTTGTAGTAGGAACGCGACACCGCAGAGCAAATTTGCCTACTTTAAGTAGTTTTCCCGAGGATTTCACGTCCTGATCACGAGGAGAAAAGTATTAAACGAAATCTGACATACATATATCAAAACGACATCAGAACATGTTTTTTTTTTCTTTAGGTAATTTCGTTTATATCTAGCTAAGGCGATCGCAGCTGCCTTGATGATGATTTGCTTTTGTTCTTCTTCCATGCAACTTCCTTTTGACGTCAACTCAAAAATAAGGACGAGAAGAAAAAAAAAAACAGAATAAATTATTAAATAAGACATCTTGCCGCCAGAGTTCCGCAATCAGTCGTCAGCAAGGTTGGCTGGTGAAGGACGCCGTCGAGGTAAGATGCCAAACTCCTTGATTTTTTTAGTTGAACACCAATTGACGATTCTTTGACGAGAAGAATTTTAACTTCACATTCTTGCGTTGAAAAGTAATTAAAATCGATCGTTGGCGCGCTGTCGCAACATTTTGTTGCAAATTTTGTCGCAAAATTTTGTTGCCGTAGCACGCTGTGCAAAATGTTTAGAAACACTTGAA